>NW_006800002.1:2012391-2061179 GCF_000485575.1 Poecilia formosa
CCACCACAGGTGAGGAGAGGAACAGGTTTGTCAAAGGGTTTGTTTCATTTCACGCAATACAGTGGGAAAGAGAACCACACCATCTGAAAATTTAACAAATGCTACAATTTTGATCCCAATCGAACCGAGAGCACTGGACTGTCAGATATAAAAACACCCTAAATGTCCCGTTTTAAAGAAATTTGAGAATATGTGAGAAATGAAGTGACATCTAGCAAAGATTAGCAAAGGCATTTCAAGGCTTCAGAACTCCAGTGAGTCACTCTATACTCAAATAGAGAAAACATGGAAGAGTGGTGAACCGCCTGAGCATTGGTCAGCGGACCAAAGTTTCTCAAAGAGTGCATCAGTGTCTCCTCAGGAGGTTTAAAAAAAGGATCCAGAGCAAACCCTAGAGCACACCTGACTTCACTTGCCTCAGTTAAGGTCAGTGTTCATGCAGGAAAGAGCGAGATCTACAGCAGAAACCCCTGAAGGAAACAACCTTAAGCTACAGATAACCTGGATTATGCAGCAGGACAATAATCCAGAGAGAACAAGCAAGTTCATCTCTAACAGCTCAACAAAAAGACGCTTTTTGCGACTTAGTCAAACTCTGGGCTTACAGACAATTAAAATGATGTGGCTTGACCTTAAGCAAACCGGCTGTACTGTGAAACCCTCCAGTGCGGATTATGGAGTGGGACGAAATGCCTTCACAGTGAGGTAGAGAGAGTGTCCTAACTCGTTTGACGGCAGCTGTTATCTCCAAAGGGGGCACAAGTAGATTTTAGTTTTAGGGGGCATTTTTTTTTACTCACATGAACCCATTTTGATTTGGGAAATCTTCTTCTGCTCTTTATTTGAAAACCGCATTTTGTGTTTGCTAACTGTGTTTGACTCTAAAAGGAGTTGAGGATTTCCAACATTTAGCTGAGATAAAAGAAAAAAAAGTACAAACAGAATAAATTTGGCGGGGGGGGGCAAATAGTTTTTTTTATTTTTTTTCATCCTCTCCGTTTAAACTGCCAGGGCCTTCGGGTCGTATCCCACCGATCATCCGGCAGGGCCCGGCCAACCAGACCGTGTCCCGGGGGGCCATGGCACAGCTGCACTGCCGCTTAGTTGGAGGCACCTCAGTCAAGATCTCATGGGAGAAAGATGGAGAGAGGCTGCAGGGAAATAAACCCCGAGTGACCTTGATGGAGAACGGCACGCTGCAAATTGCAGATCTAAAGGTGTGTATGCGTGTGCGTGTGTGTGTGCAGAGTCGCTTTCATTCAAAAGGAGGGAGGGAGGATTGAAAAGGATTCTTTTTAAGTCCGTCCCATCTTCGACAGAGAGGAAAACGGTGATAGAAGCTAAAAAAAAAAAAAAAAAAAAAGAATAATAGAGTGTCTCATCTGTGACCTGCTGTCACGTCTCCCACCCAGTGACTGAATTTTATCTCTTTTCCATCAGGAACTCCATTTTCCCGGGCAAAATTAAGGTGAGGCAGGGTTTCAAAGACCAGCCGTACTAAGGCGCCGCATTATCTCTTGGCACAATTATGTACCAACGCGGTGTGTAATTGTGATGCTAATGAAGGCGCTTGTTTATAAATGCTAATGTGTTCTCCGTTGATGGAAGAGGAGTCAGACGCCCCCACCACGCCCCTCGTTTTTGTCTCGCATGCCCCACCTGGAGGTCAGGGAGCGTATGCAAAAAAAAAAAAAAAAAGAAAAGAAACGGAATCGGTTTCATTAATCGATAGCCGATTAATCATCAAAACCGGCTTTTAATTAGATCTCAAGGCTTCTTCGGCTACCGCCCTGTTTCTCAGCGGTGGCGGGGAGTGAAGTTGGAGCATTAAGCCGTGGTCCAGTGCACCGCTGAGGCAGGGGGAATGTGCCACACCAATGTGCTCAATGGAACAGAAGAGATGCATTAGTGCGGTGTCGAGAGAGGGGGAGAAATGGGGGAACGGAGATGACGAGAGAGAGAGAACGCCTAAAAATATTCACCCTGCTCATGGCCCCTACGAGCGCATCAATATTTTAGTAGTAGTTGGAGTCATCTAAAAAAGTTCACCTGCTGCCGCACGCTGAGCTGTCTGTCAGCCAGAGGTCAGCGCTGCGGAGGGTGATCTCATATGGTCCGATGGTGGTTCCAGCAGACTGGCTCCCGGCCAGTACATGGAGAAACGCCACGAGCGCCGCTCGAGTGTGAAGACACATACAGCTCATAATGTAAACAGGCAGGCTGGTTAGGGTTGGGGGCTCTGAAGCTGGAGCGGGGAGAGAGGAATGGGAAGGGATTTCATTTGTGATTTATCATGATGAGAGTGGAGAATAAGTTAGGATAAAAGCACTCTGATTACTATTTCCTACACTGGACTGATAAGAATATCGTAGATTGTTGTTGTTGCTTTTAATGTGCAATACACATTCTGTACGTTCCAAAAGAATAAAATAATTTCTCATCAAAGTTGCACATTTTATAAATGGGACAGCTCATATTAGTGAACATACAGGATTTCCAGAAATATACCAGACTTAGCAAAGTGCTAATTTCCATTTGAAATCCCATAAAACAAGCACAATAAGTAAATAACCCCAAATTAAGTTCCTTATACGTTGTATTCCTTTCTTAGCGCTTATTGCCTTTATTTCGTTTTATTTTGTGTAATATATGGTTGACTTCCGGTCTTTGATGCTTTTATTTTGATAAGAGAGCTTCCACTGCAATGGCAGCTTAATGACAGAAAAGGACAGAAGACGAGTTGCAGCAGCATTTTAAAAATGTGTCTTGTTATTAGCGGCCACCTCGATAGAGACACAAGGTTTGTTTGTTTTGTAAATAAGGATATTTCTAATGTTGATCGATTGAAATTGTGAATGTGTTTTATTGTAATCAATAACTAGGGTATAGTTTTTGAATCAGAGTTAGTATTTTTAGTGGTGAACGTTATTTTTAGTGTATGTTTGTACATTCAGCTGTTGTGGTGAAACTGGGTTCACTTCAAATAAATCTCACTGGGGGCGTCTCCTACACAATATTTATAAAAAACATTAATGTAATTTCAACAACAAAAAAATACAGTAAAAATAAATAAAAACCATAAGTGGTCAGGAAAGCCTATATCCAAGTGCTACTGTCTTTTAAAATGTTCATAAAACTACATCTGTCATAAAAAATAGTAACTGAAACTTGAAGTTACAAACTTTGCTTGTTTTTCTTTTTTAATATGGCTCTTTCATTCAAGATGTGTTATAAAATGAAAACACCTTTATGCATTCCTGTAGAACATGACCTCAAACCATACGTAACTCCTTGCTCCCGTTTGCAAAACAGATGATTAATTATAAATCTCTCTCTGCCTTCCTCTGCACAAACTTGGAATAATTACCTACCAAAAATAACAAGCTGTGCTTGGTAGGTGCAATAATAAACTTGAAGTAATTATGTGAACCCAGAAGATTCAACACTGCACAATCACAATATCTTACCAGGTATATTTTTGTCTAGAGTCTAAAATAAAAATATCAAAACACACTAAAAAAAAACAAAAACAAAACATAAGAAAAACTTCACAAAAAAAAAAAAGAGTGTGTTGAGACACAAAAACTCCAAAATATACAAAAAAAGAACAAGTCCAACGGGAAAATTTTTCTCACCTCGTGGAAAAAATCTCTTAAGAGAAAAAAAATCCCACAGGAAAAACAACACTTTTTATACACATAACAAAAAAACACATATAAAAAAGACGCCCATATCTCGCGCAAAAAAGACACGAAAAAGAGAGTCAAAAACACACAGAGATATACAAAAGAAAAAAGACACAAAAAATATGGGAAAAGTTTGTGTTTCGGTAGCGAAGTAAGGCACCACTTTACTGGGTCAACATTGGAAAAGCTGCATGAGTTTGAACCCAATTCAAAAGTTATTTGAATTGATTTAATTTGTATTACAGGTCACAAAGAAGGGCAATTTAAATGGTAAGAAATAAAAAATTATTTAAAGTAAGCATACTCAAGTCATAGAGTGAAGGTGAACAGAGCAAAACCAAATATAATTGGTTTTCCTGCTGTCTGCAAGAAATATTCACATGTGAATCAATACGATTCTCCATCCTAAGTTAGTGGCTTGCGAAAGTAATCATACCCTTTTTTTCACACTTTCAAACATTTTGTCACATTATATCCGCTGCTAACAGACAGCTGTAAACACGTCGACGTTTTTGGTCGTCAGGTGACGACTGTGGGTGTGTTTGCGTGAATTCAGGGATGCTTCACCTAAAACTGCTGGAGTCTGCAGTGCTTCTCCCAGCAGCGGATCACTGGCCTGTGCATGCAGAGAGCGGCGTGTTGGCAGTCACATACCTATCCAGAATTATCACCCGGCGCCGCAGTTGGCCTCAGCTCTGCTGGGCTTTCTGATGTGTTTCATTTCTGCTTTGTTTCCACAGGCTGCAGTGCTGCTGCTCTGATAGAGTCTCACTGCTTTAGCTCACAGTGACCGGCTAAAAAAACAAGCAAATAAGCCAACAAAAGTTTATAAAACAAGGAATTGTCACTTTTTTTCCCCTTATGAAATAAGCATCTGTTTTAAGGAAAAGCTTGTTTTCTGATTCCAAAACAGGAACGAATGAATTTTAATGTTGATTCTAGAAATTAGCATAATTGCTGTTTTTAAGAAGAGAAGGTCCATTTGTTTCACAAAGAAACACTGATTTCTGTGACCGGATACGCTGCTTCTAATTACGGACTAGAAAAGGTAATCCGCAAAATAAAACTGGGAGCAATTGTTTCAAAATAATACTTATTTTTTATGTGTGGTGACAAAAATGATAAAAACCTGACATGAAAAAATGCTTTGAACCAGATCTTATTGTGACTTTTTACAGAATAGCAGAATTAGAGTCTGATGTGTAGCATTCTCTTTAAAAAAATATATTTTTATTATATTTTTTTTAGTCCCTTCCTGTTAGAGGTCTGCTAAGAAAAAAAAAAACAATCCACATGATCGTTTCTGAATTTCATGCTTTTAATTTTGCTGTACCGTTATTTTTAGAGTGTGGCCTGATTATACAAAGCAAAGCTGCAATCATTTCTACAAAAAAACAAAAAACAAAACAAGGTATGGGTGCACAATCTTTGTATTTCTTGTGAATTCCAGTTCAAAACTGAACTAGTTTTGACAACATTTTGAAAAATTATTATTCCAGGGTTAACTATGTGCAAGCTAAAGATCTTATGAAGATGCTTCTTGAATCTGGTAGGAGAGTGTCACTATGAAAACACAAAGCCAATACTCTGAAATCAACATAAAGGTTTCAGTTTTCAATGCACTCAGGGACAAAGACTTCATTTTGGTAGACGTGTCATGTGGGCTGACGTGGGTGAAATGGGAGTATTTAAGCCAAAAATAATTGTTACATTTGGAAGATAAAGTGGGAAGCCTGCAAGCCTGAGAACGCCATCCCAACTGTGAAATACGAGGGTGGCAGCATCGTGTTGTGGGGGCGTTTTGCTGCAAGAGGGACGGCTGCGCTTCACAATGTAGATGGCAGCATGAAGAAAAAACATATGGACAACACGAAAGGAACATCTCAAGTTACCAGACAGAAAGTGAAAGCTTGAGCACGAATGGATCTTCCAAATAAACATAGCTAGTTATATTAGCTGTAGCGTCAGTCGGGGAAAAAACAATTGTTTTAGGAAATTCTACCATTTTTCTGAATCTAAAGAAACTACAAAATATATTGTATAATAATGCTTATTCTGGCATTTACCAAACATTTACTTTGGTAATTCTGATTGAGATAAAACAGAAAAAGTTTACTCAAATTTGAAGTCAGAATGAGAGAGAGAGAAAAATCTTTTTGTACAGTATTTGTACATATCTGTTTTTGTTGTATGCAAAATGGAAGTTGTATGCTGTATAATCATTCCAGCTCGGGAAGAAAATGAAAATGAATTGTTAAAAGTTGGGCTGCGACTAACAACTTTTTCAATCATCAATTATTCTATCAAGTATTCTGGCGATTAATCGAGTAGTCGATTAGTCGGATAAACATTGCCACATTCTTCAGACATTTCATCTGGCCACTTTTCACAGACAAAGGTGTTTTATCTTAAATGCAACATGTATGTATATATAGATACATGTAGATATACATGTATATATGTAAAATTAATTAATGTATGCATTAATTAATTTTATCTTAATTAATGCTTTGATTGTATTGTATTTTTAGCATATGGCCATTTTAAGAGTCTGTATTCTCCAGTTAACGATTAATCGATTACTGAATCAGTTGACAAGTCTTTCAATAATCAATTAATTATGATTAATTCAATTAATCGTTTTCACCTGAAGCATTAAAAAAAAGAAAAACTCTAAAATGAGACAGTTATTAGGATAAACTTGCTGGACTCTCTGATGGACTTTAGCTTTTCTTTGGCAGGACACCGACTCTGGGATGTACACGTGCGTCGCCTCCAGTCCCACGGGGGAATCCAGCTGGAGCGGGATGTTGACTGTCAGAGGTACTTTTACTAAAACACTCTCTTACTCCTCACACACTTCATCTGAGAGCCCCGTCTGTTGACTTAACGCGAGAGAATCCGCACCGGTTTCAGCCAAACCAATGATCCAAGCCACCGTCACGTCTCTGTGTCGCAGAGGAAGGAGCCTCCTCAGGATCCAGAGCGTCCGAGTTCATCCAGCTTCCAGGACCGCCGCAGAAACCCGTGGTTACCGAGGTGACCAAAAGCACCGTCACTCTGACGTGGCAGTCCAATCCTCACGAAGGCGGAGACGCTGTCACCTCCTACGTCATCGAGGCCTTTAGGTAAGAGTTTGAAAGCAGAAACGAGACTTTTAACGTCGGAGGTTATTCCTGAACTCCAAGCTATCCTGCAGTTATAAGAGCTTTTAATCTGTTTCTGTTCGGTCTTGGCTATTTAGCTTTAAATCTATAGCTTTAGATTTGATGGTATTTATTTAAAATACCTCACTGCCACAGTGTTTGAAGAAGAATCAGTAAAACCTTGCTGCTAATTGGCAGTCAATAAGATCTTGCCCTCTTATTACATAGTTTAATAAAAAAGAAGTGTCAAAATTTATTAACAGCCAGAGCTGACGCTTATGTCATGAGTTTTGACTCTTCCTTTATCCTTGGGTACAATATGGTTTCACACCATAAAGAAAATGTCAGCTTCAGATTGTGAATACTCACGAGTCTTTTTCTGACTTTTTGCTGTTACTTTTTGAGTCTGTAAAGCTGAAGGACACGTTTTCTCGGCCATAAAAGTTCAATCACTTTGGTCTGCTGACATTGGGACATCCTTATGTTAGACGTCGCCATACTTTTCACCCTTCCATTGAAAAATTAACAGCAGCAGAGACTTATTATTGGTGGAAAAACACAGACGTTGCTGATTCAGTTGTTGCAGTCGGTCATTTGAAAGAAACCGTTGTGTGATTGTTGAGATTAACTTTAGGTTTGACAAAATAGCTAAGAGTCCTTAGAAATCCTACAATCAAAACAATTTGCATGTCACATAACAACCTGCTGTCATTTGATTTATCTTCACAGTTTTCTTCTTTGAATTTGATTCATACTTAGTGCACTTTTTGAACAAAGGAAACTTTTCCTACTCACTTTAAGGCCCTCGTCTTTACATCTGCTGACAGGGTTATGGACGTTCAAGGCTTTTGTTACTTTTATGCAGATTCTGAGGTGAGGTTTAATTGTGCACTCAGAGCTTTATGTTTATAATGAAATGCTGATAAAACAAGGGGACATTAATTATCCTGGTGAGTCTGCTTGCATTGTAAAAACCGTGTGCAGTGGTGTAGAAAATGCAGTACAAAGAGTGCTAAGTACAAGCATCGTACAACAAAAAAGTAAACAATTATTTTTTCGTGTGGTTGGTTTTCTGATTTTTTTATTTTATTTTTTTTAAAGATGATTTTGTGTCTCTTCAAGTTAAGCCTTCGCTTTTTCTTCCGGCTCCGATTTTCTGACTTACTGCTCCGCGATAATGGAGTCTCCTTCATTTTGAGCCATTAAGAGTTTGGGAAATGACTCATCTCAGCCTAAGGGGGAAGCAGTTCTGTTAAGTTATGTTGGGGGGGAAGGAAGTGTGACACTCACTGCCCCAGTGTTTAGCCACGGTGTCCTGGGGAAAGCCAAAGCAGCTCTAACAACCAACCAGGGGGCTGCAGAAAGGCAGAGAGGGAATGAAGGAGCAGACAATTACTGCGGAGGTCAGACTGGCAGCTCTGTCCTGTCCTGGGGCGATCCAGAGAGGGTATGCATGCCAAGCCGGGGAGTTCACTCATTACAGTGGCAAGACAGAGAATACAGAGTGCAGACACACACACACTCACACACACGCACACGCGCACACACTTGCACACACATACATACATTTCTCCTGGCGTCGAAAAACGACTCAGTTAGTGATGGATGCATCTACTCCTGCACGCTTCAGCACAGAGAAACTGCTTTGTAAACGCTTGTTTTTCTGGGATGTCGCCTGTATTTTCCGGTGCACCACTCACAGCCACAGGTTAGTTTCAAGGACTCTAATCCATTTTTTTTCTTCTTAAACAAACCCTTTGTGCCCGCTCTTAGTAATTATGCATCCTCAAAGGTAAGCTTCAAAGTCTTGAGAGTAATAGCAGTGGAAAGATAGCATATTGGTGTGAAAATTGTAGATAGGTGGATACTTTTTCATACAGCGACATACTAACCTTAACTCTAACCCTACCTGAAAATAAAATGTGTCATTTTTGTAGATTTTCAAAGTCTTCAATAAAAGAGACTTTTGTGTTGACAAACTTGTCGCTGTGTGATAAGGCAGCGGTGTTGAGGCAGAGGTTGAGGCTGGTGACTAATCTGTTGGCTTTCCACGTCTCTGATCTCATTTCATTTGCTTTTTCCACCAATGACATCTGTAACAGGAAGAGAACATTACTAATAAGTTCACAGAGCTTCTGAAAAAAACAAGTTGCCTTTAGGTTTTGGGGTACCTCAGGGATGACTACTGGTTTCCCTTTAGTTCTTCATATAGTGATGATGATCCAGGCCATCTCATTCTGAATATTTTCTACTCTAACATACATGATATGCATTCCCTCAAAGCCTACAGGCAATAGCATTTGTTATCTTATATAAAATGTAAATATGGCTCATCATTTTTTAATTTACATCCAACAAAATGTCTGAAGCCATTTTTTCAACTGACAGTTTTTAGTCTTTATCATTTCAGTCTCATTAGTTTAATAGTAACCCTAGTAATCTAGTAATCATACATTTTTGACACATCATACATTTAATGTGCAAGTTAAAGCATCTGCTGCTTTTCCAGTCTTTTCTGCACAAAACATGTCTTTCAAAGCAGTTTTTTTTTTACCAATCTATTAAACACACCACAGTATATTTTCTAGATGACCGAGCGACATGAAACTACTGAAATGGCCCAAAGTGCTGTAGTGACTATGCCAGGCCTTTATGTGGCGCTATAATACTGCAGTGGAAATATTGGGTGAACTGTGCACATAAAACTTTTATGGCAGGCCTATGACATCGTCCTTTTCCAGAAATTTTTTGTTTTGCTTGTCTATATAACAAAGACAAAAGTAGGTAATGCTGTATCACTGACATCTGTTTCAGAAAATATAGATTTGGGTCAAAATAATGCTATTTTCTCTTGGGATCTCTTTGTTTACATGAAACTGTTAGAAATTTACTCTACAAATAAAATTTGATGGATTTCATCAATGTGGATGGGAAAAAAACAAAACTTTCCGTTGTATTATTTAATATTAAAACTGCAAGACCTCCAAAGTCTGGGTATTACTTTAGTTTCTTGACATAAAACAAGTAATGTCTGTTTTTATTAAATATTTCTTTAATGGATGTATATCTCTGCTTTTCCTTGTTTTTAATCCAGTTTTTAAAACATGAAAGCCGCCTCTTATATTAAGTTGGGAAGTTTTAAATGATCAGTTCATTAATACTTCTTAGGAAAGAAAATGCTGAGATTTTCACAAATTTCACAAACGAGTTGGTTGAAATGGTTGAGTTTTATAGGAAAGCAGCCACTGTTGCCACTTAAAAGCCAATTTTAGACTTTCAGTTGGACACTTTAAATGGCAGAACTGCTCCTCCGGAGTACATTTGGTGAGAAAAAATGCCCCTGTTGATAAGGAGGGGAGGGAAAAAAGCGGTGACCTGCTTGTTGTAATTACCTCACTATTTTCCTCTCCACAGAGTTGAGAAAAATGTGAAACAGTGCCGCGCTGTTTGATTGCACCTGTATCTTTCCACAGCACCAACCTGCCGTTTCCTCGACTGACTCCTTCATGAGCCAACCTGCTGCAATAAAGGAGAGAATAAAACTTTGTCTGCAAGCTGAGACCCGCCGTGTGCTTTTTAGATAAAAAGAATCTCAAAGATTCGAGAAACCAGTGATGAAGTCTTTAACTCATCCGCTTGCTCATTCAGTAGGAACTACTTAAAGAATGTGGGGAATTAGTCATATTTGCTCACTTTCTTGCTGAGAAATGATGAGAAAGTCAGCGTATTGAAGAAACAAACAAGTCAAGTTGTACCATTTTGTTTGAGTTTTTAAGACGCCGATTCCTTCTGCCTGCTGGTTAAGGCAAATGGACAATTATTTTTCTTCCCCTCAGGCAAATTACGATTAAATAGGCAAAGAGAAAGCAACTATGCCTTTTGTCTTAGCGAGCTGCATATGGCTAAAGGGTTGTTTTGGTGGAATAATTATTAATCAATCTTGTCTCTTCTTTTTTTCCCCGGCTAAATTGGAAAGAGACCTTATGGCTAAACAACTGGAGTTTTCAGCATATTTATCTGAGCTGAATAAAGACGAGGGCTGGATATAACCCAGCAAAGATTGTGCTGCTCATTTTAAAGGAACTAAATAAGTGTGAGGATCATTTGAAAGTTGTGAAGAACATGGACATTTCTGGTACTTCTATAAGCTGGTACACAAATTAGACTTTTTTTTTTCTCCTAAGTGACGCAACCAAGACTGCATTATGCCATCTCTGAAAATGCAATCCTTAAAGGTGGTTATTATGGAAAGTTGACTCGTTTTTTAGCTTAATATCATCTTAAAATGTTATTCCCTCATCAAAAAATACCTGGGATGTTGCTTTCATTATTTCATGCATGAGAAATCCTTGAGTCTCCCATGGCAACCTTTGGGGCTGCCTAAGCACTTGTTTTCACAAAGCTTCGCCTATTTCCACAAAGCAGCATCTGCCTCTCAGAACCCCCCCGCCCCACCGTCACTCAGCTCCTCCAGACTAGCGGCAGCAGGAATCAGCAAACACCTGGTGGAGCTGCTCATCTGCTGAGCTCATTGTGCAAGCTGCTGTTCAGCCCAAAGCTCGTAAGAATGTTTGTAACTGGTGCAATGAAAAGCATTGTGATGATGCAATGAAGGCGGAGTTTCAGAAAGAGCAGGAGCTTCTTAAAGGGACAGAGGCCAACTTTCAAGTTGTCCAATTACAAAGTCAATTTTTGTTTAAGTCATGTTTTCGGTGAAGTGAAAATCACTTCTGTAATTCACTAAACACAACAAACCTAACTAAGCAAAATGACAAACTAAGAAAACTCAACGGCATGAACTAACAACCTGCTAAGATTATTTTGCATGACGCAGGATTCTTTTCTATATCTTGGCTATTTTTAGTTATTATTTTGGTCTTCTCTGTCATTTTGCAGCTTCTCTATTGATTTTGTTTATATATCTTTCTGCATGTGTATTACTTTGATTGTTACCAACGTTTGACGGGGTAGAAAAATGACAGTGACATAATAATGCTTCATTCACTGACGGATTCAAAGTCTTTATTCATTTTCAGCTTTTCAAGTGTCTCTTTCTAATGTATTTTATAATTTTCTAGTACAACAATCATTCCCTCCAATTGAGAAAGAAATTCTGTTTGACACTTCTAAAGAGAATCTTTACTCGAACTAATTCACCCCATCGCCTTGACTTATTGCTTTGAGCTGTCTCAGCCTCAGGAGATTGGAGTGTGTTTTTTTTTTCTTTTTTATATCTGTCGGGACGACTACCGTGACTGAATTTTACAGGATGTGAACTTCAGATCTCTCCTTCTGACACTGACTTTTCCAATTTCATCTGTCCGTGCTATCACCGGCGGCAATCACTGAACTAACCATTGTGCTCAAACCCATGTCAATCAAGATGAAACGATAAATTACAGAAGCTGAAAAACCCAGGATATTAGAGTCTGTTTGATTATCTGTGTTCTTTTTTTGCGTGGAAAACATCCTCCTGATTAGGATCGGAGGGATTCATATTAGTATTCCGGTCACATTCACAGTTTCTTTTTACCTGTAATCGAAAAGGCTAATGTTTTTTTTCGATTTAGAAAACAAGTTTTAATAATCCCGTTTTCCTTTGTGGTGTTTTCTCTCACACAGCCAGTCGGTGGGCAGCACCTGGCAAACCGTTGCCGACCATGTGAAGCACGAGAGACACACAGTTGTTGGACTTTTCCCAAACACGGTTTACCTGTTTATAGTCCGAGCCGTCAACTCCTACGGCCTCAGTGACCCCAGTCCGATCTCTGAGCCGGTCCGGACACAGGGTGAGGCCCTCACTGATCTGCACACACCTGATAAAATGCAGAGTTATTTAGATGTAAAATAACACCAGTGTTGTAAATTATTTTCAGCTGCTTTTTTTTTTTTTTTCAAATTTGTGGAGTTGAGTTCTGCACAACTCCAGTATAATAAAACATTGCGTCACTGTAGTAACATAAGTATGTACTCCCAAACTAACTCTCGCTGGAGCACTTGTTGATGTAATTTCAGCATTCAGTTTTCTTCAGTCCACACTTTCCCTAAAATATAGATGATCTAATGAAGGACAACTAAAGTCCAGCTGCGGCAGGATCTTCGTTTCATTTGATGAAAAACATCTTTTGGTTCAAAATAAGAGCAAAGATCAAAAAGGAGCTTGCTGTCCAAATGTATCAATCAGAAGAAGGCACAAAAATATACCATATAATCATTGTGAACGTAAGTTATCAATACCACTGGTTTATGCTTAATGTGATATTTGTATTTTGCCAATTTCTACTTGTGGCTGAACATCATCTCACAATTTGAAAGAGTCCTTTGAAGAAAATAAAATTAGGTTGATGATAAAATTAGGCATTTCAGCGTTAAACAGTTTGATCTCATCATAGAAAATAATCAAAATATCAGTGGAAAAATACAAAATGCAGGTCAGCAACTTTAGGAAGGGTTTGAATACTATAATGCAATTTAAAGCTGTCTACTGATTGAGAAGGATATGAAAATTCGGTTAAAATATGCAAAAACACAGAGAAATTATTAGCATTATTTTTAAAAGTATCAGAAACAAACTCCTTTGTTGAATTAAAATAATCAGCAGTACGAATAATTCAGGTCGTATTGATATGTTAACTTTACGTTTGTCTGAAAATGATATTAGAATGAAACTGGAGAGGGAGGCTGCCCAGAGGCCGACGGCAACAAACAAGCTGAGATTTGTGGAAATAGCAGCTGTGTGCTACTTTTGACAACAAACTCCTGTTTTCACCAAGAATCTGGAGTGAGGAGCCGGGTTGCTGGGCAGAAAGACTTTTGTTCCACATTAAACATCAAGGTCAGACAGCAGGTTTCCAAAGTGGGTAGGTGAATGTGCTCTGATGAAACCTGATTTAAATAAATAGCATGCTTCACAAAAATAAGTATATATACAACATCACCAAATGAACAGTGTTCCCTCAGGGAAACATGTAGGTGGATGTATGATCTGTGAGTTGATGTTTTCTTCATTGAATCCAGTAACATTCCTAAATATTCATCCTTTTAAAATCAAAACTTCCAGGTGGTGCTAGAAAACCACATGAAAGACAGTTTTATTTTTATGCATTACCATTATGTCCTTCAAATAGTGGCGCCCCCAGAAGGTTTTCCTAAGGGAGGCAAGAGCAGGCCAGTAAAAAAAAAAACAAAAAAAAAAAATAGGGTGGCACAAAGAAAAAAATAAAGATTTATTCAACATTTATTCATCTAGTTATTGGATTTAGGTTTACATTGGAGCCACCACTGTAGTCAAATAAAAAAAAAAAAAAGAAAAAGAAAAACTTACGGAGAGGATCATTTTAGTTTCGGAATGGTCTATCCAAAGTCCTGAACTGAATCTGACAGTAACTCTGTGGGTGTCACCAGGACCTAACAGATTTCTACCAATCCCAGATTAAATGCTGAAATGTAAGATTATTTAAGAATCTGCACACTGATTGTAGAACTTTGCTCCATGTTTTTTTTTTGTTTGTTTTGTTTTTTTTTGTAACAGATTTATTTATTTTTCAGTTGAAATGTGCAGGAAAGATGTTGCATTGACCTCAAACAACCTGCATTTCCTGTAAAACAGGAGCGTTTGCACTTTCTTAGTAAATCCTTTGCTTTTTACATTTGTCCATTTCCCTCAGTGTGCACTTCCATTTTTGCATATTTAAAGAAAATCAAAGATAGTGGATGTAGAGCAGAGATAATGTGCCGTGCTCTTTTAAGAAGTTGTTTTTCATGTACAGTGTCATAACTAATTGCTTTCTCAGCGTGGTGCCTTTCTGCCCTGAGCAATGTTGAATTTCAAGCTTGTCTTTTATTTTTTATTTTTCATTTTTTGCTGAATGGCTGCTGCTCAGCTGTGCTTTGCTTTGATTTATTTATTTTTTTTCTGGCTTGATCTCATTTCTTTGTGGTGTCAGATGGGAGTCCAACAGAGCAGGGCGTGGACCACAGGCAAGTTCAGAGAGAGCTGGGGGAGGTTTCCATCTACCTGCAGAAGCCCGTGGTTCTTTCTCCCACCAGTGCCAGGATTTCTTGGACTGTGAGTTCGCTTCGTGGCTGGAGATGTTTTAATTATCAAAATGGCGAAAGGCAACGCTAATCCTCATTCATTAGCTTCACTCTCTCCCTCACACAGCGCATGAAACAAATTGGATCTGTGGAAGCCCGAACGCTGCTGGAAGGCGGCTGACGTGCTTGTTTGTTTCCTGCCAACTCTTTCCAGGTCGCCCGTCAGTCCCGGTACATCCAGGGTTACCGCGTGTTTTACCGGATCATCGGGGGCTCCTGGCTGGTCCGAGATGTGGAGGCGACATCCGACTACAGCGCAGTGTTAGCAGATCTCCAGAGCAAGAAGGAGTATGAAGTCAAGATACGGCCCTACTTCAATGAGCTACAGGGCCACGACAGCCTCATGGTTCTGGTCCGGACCCCTGAGGAGGGTACGAGATTACCAACAATGCAACAGATTACATCAGCTACTTCCAGAAATCATGCAGAAACATGGACTTGTAGATATACTGCTGTCATCTAACACTTGTTCACCCATTTCAGCTCAATATTTTCTCCTCTCTCTAGTCTTAAGTGGCCCTCCACAGGCTGTTTCAGTGGTGCAGCTCACCAATAGCTCCAGCATCAGTGTCTCCTGGGAGCCACCGCTTCATAACGTTCAGACTGGCATCATCCTAGAGTACAAGGTGGGTCAATGCCCGGGAGCATAGCGTAGCATGAATTACTAAATCTAGTGTTCTCTGCAACATGTTTTTTAGATTCACTGTACTAAAAGGCTTTTTCCCTTGTACATACAGCATATACACATCTCTTGTGTATAGATGTGCTGGTTAGAGTACCAAACCCTTCCAAATGTCCACAAAATTAGCCTAGCTTAGCTTGCTTAGCTTCAGGTCACATTACCTGTGTTACATTATCTGACATGTAGAATATGTTGGAGTGTTACTCATGCAAAGCTTCCAAAGACACATAAGAGTGTGATGGAGGTATCAGACTAGCAAAGCCAATCAAAACAGAACAAGCTGGTCTTTTTGCTCTTTGATGTTTGCATTTTTTTTTTTTTTTTTTACGCACGCTTTACTCAGAGGTGTACAGAGCTGTTGTTGAGATGGTTGTGAAAAACACTGATTTGTAATTAACAATTAGTAATGACTCTTTTGCTGCTCGTGTGCTGCCAGTTCTTGTTTTGTCATCAGTTTGTCTGCTAAACACTTACTGTTCCTGTCATCTGTTTGGTGAGCGGAGAACGAGAGAGAAAAAAACAGAGTCCTGATTGTCTGTCCATTAGCATTAGCACAACACTGATTACTAATCACCAGGCTGCTAATCCAGGAAAAAGTTCAACTCTATCGTTTTTGACGTATTCTTTCCATCTGCCAACACACGTAGAAACAAACAGAAGGCAGCTCATTTTAATGTTTATCAGCAGAAGGCAGGGATCAAACCAAATCCCGTAAAGTTTCTCATTTCCAAGGAACCATGTGCTGCATTTGTTAATCAAAGCCTTAAATATAAAAAAGCACTGCGTTCCAAATAGATAGCTTGGTGTTGCGGCACAGATGTTCATTATAACCTTCAGCGACTTCATTGCAGAACTTTATAAAAGGTTAATTAATGAAAGAGTCGCTTCCTGAATATCAATGTAGATAGATATGCAGATTATATATAGCAGACGCTGGAAAGAATCTGAGTTGCGGTCATTATGTTACTGATAAAAATTTCCATGACAAAATTAGGGCTGATTAATTTACAAAAGCGGGATAAAAAACCTTTCTATTCTTTCTGTTTTTTGTTTCCTATCAGATAAGAAATTCTGCAGTTAGAATTAGGCCTTATCGACTGAATTGGTCGATGAGGAATGATATCATTCAAGAAGTTTTGATTCTGTTTTCTTCAAGCTAAATTTTGCTTTCAATTTAAAGAGCTTGATTAGGATAAATATAAAAGAAAATTGGCTGAAATGGACCCTTGCAAAAGTATACACATCACTTTAGCTTTTTAATGTTTTCACTTTTAAAATCCCAGTTAAATCCCAACGGATGTTTTTGGTTTATGTGTTAGATTAACACAAGGTAGCGCACAACTGCAATGTGGAAGAAGAGCTATTTAAAGTTTTTAAAGTTTCTTTTTAATGTTTGTAATTAGGCATTGTGGGACATAGCACTTACACGAGGTGATTGACAGCACTAAAACCCTCCTCCAGGCTCTGATTTGTTGTTTCTGATGATGAAGCGGTATGTTTCTGCAGATGGCAGTAGGATATCCGGGAGAAGGCATAGGATCTTGATTTGTTTTTGCAGATTATCTCTGTCATGTTAAGCAAACCGTTTTACCAAATAAGTAAGAAAACTTTTCTTTTTTATTTATTTATAAAAGTTACATAATGCAGCTTTAATCTGGAAAGATTCAGCCACTTGTTGACCTAAAACTTCCACATTTACAGCATGAAAATTCCTGAGATTCTCTCTGGTTTCATCTTTTATTCTCTGCTCTATCCATATATGAAAGCACAAAAAGCTCAGAGTTAAAAGCTATGTCCTTTTTTTGTCTTTTTCAAACCCGTCACAACCAGAGCCGCCTTGTCTCGTACTGAAGGAGCAAACATTAACTCCTGCTCATCTTCGTCTCTTCTCAGATCTGGTGTTTGTCCGGCGACGTGGAGAGTCAGATAAACCGAACGGTGGACGGTTCCGTTCTGTCCATCCTGCTGACGGGTCTGCTGCCTGACGTCCAGTACACGGTGGCGGTGGCTGCTGTCACCAGTCTGGGTGTGGGCGCTGTGAGTCTGCCTGTCAGCCTGCTTGTCGGTGAGTCACTCAAACCGTTGCAGCCGCCAATGCTCTGCAGAATATGGCAGGATGCACTCCCAGCAGGCTGAGTTTACCCCGGGTGAAAGCCGTCCTCCGAGCGTCGCTGAGCAGGTTAAAAACAGGGCGGTGTGCGATTATCACTCTTCTCTGGGGTGTGAAAGATGTTAGTTGAGAATTCAAACTGAGAGGAAAAAAAAAAAAAGATCTTTTTATATTCGAAGCAGTGGCCTCGTGTTTACTTGATGTTTTCCTTCAAATTCTTCCAAACATAGCGTGTTGACAAATTATGGAAATGAATATATATGCGGAGCAGCTCTGGGTGTTTGTTTGCAGGCGCTGGAAACTGGAGTGACAAAATCCGACTGACGACTTCTGGCAGACTGCAAAATAACTCTAGTGACACATCCCTCCACATGCCAATCAGAAACATTTTATACAGTTATCATCCTGGAGAAGTATTTAGATATTCCAGTTAGGAGTATTCTGAGGGGTTTATGGTGGATTTCCATCATGTCCACACCTCTGTTTATCATGTTAAAAAGGAGAATATGACACATTATTTAAAGACCTATTATGGTAATTTGCTTCCACTTTTATTTAATTCTTAAACTAAACAGAAACATTAATTCTGACAATATTTACTCATTTTACTTTTCAAGAAGGTTCTTCAAATCTTGGGAGAATGATTAAATAAGATGGTACGAATAAACACGTTTACTGCAGATGAGCACAAAGCTTGTTTTATTCGTTTTAATATTAATTTTTGATTAAAAATGTAAGTCAGATTTAGCACATTTCAGCAATAAAGCAGTTCAAAGTTCTTTACAATAATAATAATATACAATAACCAACTACGAAACAAGCAATAAGCATTACATTTTGTCAAATGCCAACATTAAATTCATCAAGAATAATAATCACCATAATCAACGTTCCAGTTGTTATGAATCAAAGGCAAATCTAAACAGATTAATTTTTAACATTGATTGTGTTTCGGCTGTTTTGCAGTTTTCTGGAGGTTTGTCAAAGATTTGTGGTTCATTCTCTTTTTGAAATCTATTTCTATGAAACAAAAAAAAACCCTTAAACTTATTTAAAGTATGTTTTCTGTGAAACACGAAACAGAAAAACATCGAGGTTGGATTCTTTTGCTTCTAAACCTGAAAATGATCCATTTATATTAAAGCCAGGAATCAGTCAAACCTCCACATATATCATGTCACGTTTTAATTCATCCTAATATTTTCTTCAAACTGTAAATCTTCTGACAGTCCTGAGAGATTTTAAGTTAAATTGCTTTAATTTGTCTTCTCAAGTTTTCCAGGAAGCTTAATATTTCAGGTAGTGTGTTAAACCTGCCACGAAGTGTACAGTGTAATTTTGGGAAGTCTAACCATTGCTTAGGATGGATGTGAGCAATTTGCATTCTGCTATGAAACCATATCTTTTGCTGCCTACCTTTCCATCCAGCTGTCACTGAGTTGTCTAGCTGTCTGTCTGTCATGTAGTGTTTCCTCTGTCAGTGTGTTAGGGGTTGTGTGGAAGCAAGCAGAGGTCTGAATGTGTGGCCTCATAAGCGTGATAAAAATGTTAAAATATTTGTTTTGTTAAACTTCTACTTCAGTCTAATGGAAAACCGTGTAAAGACGTGTAATTTCTAAGGTTAGAATTGTTTTTGTTGTTTCTAGAAAATCTTTGAGATAAATCTAAAAATATCAAACTTTTTCTGGGCTGAAATTTACTTCTCTTTGTTTTTTTTATATATAATGGCCATAACACGTAAGCAGAAGTACATCTTAGATTAAATCTTAACAGAGATTCTTTTACACATTAGTTTCTTAAGATGTTCACCAAAGCAGTAGAATAAGTCCAGCCTTATTTCTGCCTGACTGTGATAACGAAGAGAAAATTCTCCACACATCAATGCTACCTCCTATATTCTCCTGCCTCTCTCTAACTTTTTTTTTTTTTCATATTTAATTGAATGGATTATCAAACTTAATAAAATACTGCTTTGCTCAGTCCGACCATTTTATTTTAGTATATGGAATGGAAAAATAAACCAAACCTTTGAGAGAAATTACTTCATGGCATATAACCAGGCTCACACTCAGCATTGAAAACATATTTTCATGATTGGTCTCTGATTTGGGGTTTCTCCTCAGTCTTTATTAGTTTTTAGAAACCCAGAGCTTCTTACAGCCATAGTCTGATGAAGTGTTACATCCATTCCCGCCTCTATGTTGCGTTGATTAATTGGATTTCAGTAGACGGGCAGTGGGAAGTCGCAGAAATCTCCATTCCTGTTAAAGTCCAGACACATTGTATTCTGCGGTTGTCACCATCCAGAGGAAAAAGGACGCCGCCGCTGCTGCTGCTACAAAGAGATGCGGCGGCTGAATTTTTGAAAAGCCATTACGTCTCAATGTATCAAATCTCACATGCAGGTGCATCTCAGCAAATTAGACGAACACATTTTCTCTGTAATGAAATCGAAAAGCTGATATTACAGATGTTCGTCACGCACAGATTCGTGTGTTTCAAATTGAAGCCCAAAATTCGGTTTCTCGGAAAAATGACAACAAAAGTGATTTTCAGGACAGAGATTTAGACTGCTGGCTTCAGTCAGCGGCCCAGCAGACACTTGATGACAAAGTTTACAACCAGGATAAGCTGCAGAAGGTCATTGATAAATGAAGAAGAATTAGAAAGCTTGAAATCTTTCACTCCATGTGTAATGAATCTATGGAATATGTGAATTTCACTTTCTGAAATAGATTACAAAAAAAGAAAATATTGTTCTTTTTTACAATATTTTAACTCTTCCTGAGTTAAAATATTGCTGTTTTTCTAAATGAATATGAACTGATTTTCTTTGCATTATTTGAGGTCTGAAAGCGTTGTATCTTTTTCGATATTTTCACCATTTCTCATTTTCTGCAAATAAATACTAAATTCTTGCTTGGGATTTCTGGGACATGTTGTCGTTTTGCGTCCTTGGTTAAAATAGAGTAGCTGCATTAATGATGCTACTGCAAATGTTCTCTGTGGGCATATTCATCTGGAACATGATGTATTTTCTCTACAATAAGCTTGTATTTAGATGTGCAGAGAGATGCTTTAAAGCTGGAGATGCTTGTGCTTCGTGGCACCAGAGGTGACTGAACTTAAACAAACAGTGGACACATTCTGCACATCGTGTTTTCAGCTCAAGGTCTGGTGTGAAAACAGATTTAGAGAGTTGTCTGTGACTTTGTGGCATTATATATTTGTTTTTATTGTTGTTGTTTTTCTTTTACACCAATCTGACACGGATCAGGAGGTAGAATAGAGCGTCCATTGTGATTCTTGCGCAATTTATTCCCACTACTGCTGTCATCAAGACATGTCAGAGATGTTCGTTTATTTATTCGTTTGTTTACGCTGGTTAAGGTGTTTCGGCTTTCCGTTGAGCCTTCGTCGCCTTCAACTTTGACATTTATGTTTATGTTAGAGAAGTCTGATCATTCCTAGCTGCTACCGCTGCTATTTCCTTGCTCTCTTTTCTACACAGTCTCTGCGTGCCACACACATGTTCTGTTCTGTCAACTGAGAGAGAAAACTTTATCCAAAGCCTTTTGTGCTTAAAGCCTGTATCGCTTAAATAACACACTGTTAAATCAGGGTTTAATCGTTGCACTCCTTTAACACAGTCTTTCTCAAACTGTGGTCTCCGGACCAATGGTGGCCCGCGGCTGCCCCCTAGTGGTCCGCAAGGTACTGCACGTACCTCATCTAAATAAACAACCGTTAATTTGCGGTGAAGCGAGTTCAAAGTGTGACGCTACAGCTAGCTTACCGAAGCCTTGTGTGATAATAATGGCTAAATGGCTTAAGACTGTGTCACTAAAAAGAAAACGGTGGAAAGTTTGTCAGGGTGAGTTGCAGAGCTTTGGTTTTTGAACAGTGTTACGATACAAAATATTTGTTTTTCCCAAAAGCAACTCAAGTCTATTTTTGGGGCCTGCCGCAGCATTACATAGGGAAGGGCAGTGACTGCCTTGCGAAGCCACAAAAATGGTATCAAAACGTGCGGCTCATTCCCGCCATGAGGGCTGTTATTTTTATTGGGGATCGGAGTTACGATGGTGACGTAAAAAGCGAAAACCGAGCGAAATTTCCAACTGCCTACCTTAGAGTGTAACTGACACCAACTGCCGCTTTTTTAAAGTGAGAAAATTTGTATCTATGTGGAGAGTTGGATGCGCTAGATGCGTCATACGCTCCCAACGGTTCAAATGGCGCCACGCTTGACGCTTGAAGAGCGCCGCGATAGCCCTCGACGCGCCTCCACATAGAGTTTGAATGTAAACCAGACGTGCCTGATGCTCAAAACGTGTTTGGTGTGAATGCACCATTATATGTACAGTGTCATATTATGTCCATCATATTAGGACCAAGGCCCGGTCTTAATATGATGAACTCATTGCTTTGGGTCAGGGGTAATGTTTAGAGGTAAGATGTGAATTAAGGTTTAGTTAATGTTAGGGTTAGGAATAGACTAGCATTGGTTAGGGTTAGGGAAAATGTCTGGGTTAGGCAAAGTCGCAGCTACTAAAATGAAGGGAAATGAATTTATTTGCCTGTGTCTGTTTTGATTTCCTAAATTTGTGTAAAGCAGGGGTGCCCAAAGTCGGTCCTCGAGGGCCGGCATCCTGCCTGTTTTAGTTCTCTCCCTGGTTTAACACACCTGCATCAAATGATGGCTCATTAGAAGGTCTAAGGAGAACATTGACTTGCTGAGGACGTTGTTACTACTACTAGGGAGAGAACTAAAACATGCAGGATGCTGGCCCTCGAGGACCGACTTTGGGCACCCCTGGTGTAAAGGGTTGAATTTTACATAATGCCCAGTGTTGGCAAAATCTGGGTTTGGATAGTGACCTAGGTTAGTGCCACCTGGGTGTGGGTCGGTGTAAAGGCCGAGCCGGGCTTAGATTGGCCTTCATGCCAATGCCAACATGAAGGCCCTCTATACTACCTGTGGAGGTTGGTAGCATGAACGTCTGTCTTTCTTCAGACCTCCATATTTGATAGATGGTCTGTCTTTCCTCGGACCTCCCTGGTTGATTCAAGGTCCGTCTTTCTTCGGACCTCCCTGGATGATTGGAGGTCTGTCTTTCCTTGGTCTCCTCTATTTGTAGAGAGCCTTCTGTTTGCAGGGTGACCTCTGGTTGGGTGGAGACTCTAGGATGGTTATTTTCTAGAGCCAGTTTCAACTTCACCTTCAGGTCTGCAACCTGACCCTGCAGAGCTTTCACCATTTCCTCCTAAGCTTTAAATTTGGAAGCTTGCTCAGTGTGACTTTTGAGCTGCTCCTCATATTTAAGTCTCACTCTGTATTCTTCAACCATTACTTCTATTAGACCTTTATTGCGGGAGGCGTATTTTTCAGCCTCCCTCTTGAAGTACTCCAGCTGTTGAAGAATGCTCTTGTCAGTTGTAATTTTGGAAGAGCAAGAAACTTTTGACACATCCTTAATCTCTGCCACGTTTCTTCCATGTTCACGTTTGCCTTGCTGGTGACGTTCTTTTTCCAACATTGTTTGCAGTTTTTGAATCTCCTACTGCTGTGATTTGACTTCAGCCTGATATGCAACCCTTTGGTCTCTTTCCTTATGGAGTTCAAAAATCTTATTCTGCAATTCTGTTTTAAGATCGTCTACCTGCTTTGTGAGATCTTTGACGTGTNGCTTTACTCAGAGGTGTACAGAGCTGTTGTTGAGATGGTTGTGAAAAACACTGATTTGTAATTAACAATTAGTAATGACTCTTTTGCTGCTCGTGTGCTGCCAGTTCTTGTTTTGTCATCAGTTTGTCTGCTAAACACTTACTGTTCCTGTCATCTGTTTGGTGAGCGGAGAACGAGAGAGAAAAAAACAGAGTCCTGATTGTCTGTCCATTAGCATTAGCACAACACTGATTACTAATCACCAGGCTGCTAATCCAGGAAAAAGTTCAACTCTATCGTTTTTGACGTATTCTTTCCATCTGCCAACACACGTAGAAACAAACAGAAGGCAGCTCATTTTAATGTTTATCAGCAGAAGGCAGGGATCAAACCAAATCCCGTAAAGTTTCTCATTTCCAAGGAACCATGTGCTGCATTTGTTAATCAAAGCCTTAAATATAAAAAAGCACTGCGTTCCAAATAGATAGCTTGGTGTTGCGGCACAGATGTTCATTATAACCTTCAGCGACTTCATTGCAGAACTTTATAAAAGGTTAATTAATGAAAGAGTCGCTTCCTGAATATCAATGTAGATAGATATGCAGATTATATATAGCAGACGCTGGAAAGAATCTGAGTTGCGGTCGCTATGTTACTGATAAAAATTTCCATGACAAAATTAGGGCTGATTAATTTACAAAAGCGGGACAAAAAGCCTTTCTATTCTTTCTGTTTTTTGTTTCCTATCAGATAAGAAATTCTGCAGTTAGAATTAGGCCTTATCGACTGAATTGGTCGATGAGGAATGATATCATTCAAGAAGTTTTGATTCTGTTTTCTTCAAGCTAAATTTTGCTTTCAATTTAAAGAGCTTGATTAGGATAAATATAAAAGAAAATTGGCTGAAATGGACCCTGGCAAAAGTATACACATCACTTTAGCTTTTTAATGTTTTCACTCTTAAAATCCCAGCTAAATCCCAACGGATGTTTTTGGTTTATGTGTTAGATTAACACAAGGTAGCGCACAACTGCAATGTGGAAGAAGAGCTATTTAAAGTTTTTAAAGTTTCTTTTAAATGTTTGTAATTAGGCATTGTGGGACATAGCACTTACACGAGGTGATTGACAGCACTAAAACCCTCCTCCGGGCTCTGATTTGTTCTTTCTGGTGAAGTGGTATGTTTCTGCAGATGGCAGTAGGATATCCGGGAGAAGGCATAGGATCTTGATTTGTTTTTGCAGATTATCTCTGTCATGTTAAGCAAACCGTTTTACCAAATAAGTAAGAAAACTTTTCTTTTTTATTTATTTATAAAAGTTACATAATGCAGCTTTAATCTGGAAAGATTCAGCCACTTGTTGACCTAAAACTTCCACATTTACAGCATGAAAATTCCTGAGATTCTCTCTGGTTTCATCTTTTATTCTCTGCTCTATCCATATATGAAAGCACAAAAAGCTCAGAGTTAAAAGCTATGTCCTTTTTTTTTTCCTTTTTCAAACCCGTCACAACCAGAGCCGCCTTGTCTCGTACTGAAGGAGCAAACATTAACTCCTGCTCATCTTCGTCTCTTCTCAGATCTGGTGTTTGTCCGGCGACGTGGAGAGTCAGATAAACCGAACGGTGGACGGTTCCGTTCTGTCCATCCTGCTGACGGGTCTGCTGCCTGACGTCCAGTACACGGTGGCGGTGGCTGCTGTCACCAGTCTGGGTGTGGGCGCTGTGAGTCTGCCTGTCAGCCTGCTTGTCGGTGAGTCACTCAAACCGTTGCAGCCGCCAATGCTCTGCAGAATATGGCAGGATGCACTCCCAGCAGGCTGAGTTTACCCCGGGTGAAAGCCGTCCTCCGAGCGTCGCTGAGCAGGTTAAAAACAGGGCGGTGTGCGATTATCACTCTTCTCTGGGGTGTGAAAGATGTTAGTTGAGAATTCAAACTGAGAGGAAAAAAAAAAAAAGATCTTTTTATATTCGAAGCAGTGGCCTCGTGTTTACTTGATGTTTTCCTTCAAATTCTTCCAAACATAGCGTGTTGACAAATTATGGAGATGAATATATATGCGGAGCAGCTCTGGGTGTTTGTTTGCAGGCGCTGGAAACTGGAGTGACAAAATCCGACTGACGACTTCTGGCAGACTGCAAAATAACTCTAGTGACACATCCCTCCACATGCCAATCAGAAACATTTTATACAGTTATCATCCTGGAGAAGTATTTAGATATTCCAGTTAGGAGTATTCTGAGGGGTTTATGGTGGATTTCCATCATGTCCACACCTCTGTTTATCATGTTAAAAAGGAGAATATGACACATTATTTAAAGACCTATTATGGTAATTTGCTTCCACTTTTATTTAATTCTTAAACTAAACAGAAACATTAATTCTGACAATATTTACTCATTTTACTTTTCAAGAAGGTTCTTCAAATCTTGGGAGAATGATTAAATAAGATGGTACGAATAAACACGTTTACTGCAGATGAGCACAAAGCTTGTTTTATTCGTTTTAATATTAATTTTTGATTAAAAATGTAAGTCAGATTTAGCACATTTCAGCAATAAAGCAGTTCAAAGTTCTTTACAATAATAATAATATACAATAACCAACTACGAAACAAGCAATAAGCATTACATTTTGTCAAATGCCAACATTAAATTCATCAAGAATAATAATCACCATAATCAACGTTCCAGTTGTTATGAATCAAAGGCAAATCTAAACAGATTAATTTTTAACATTGATTGTGTTTCGGCTGTTTTGCAGTTTTCTGGAGGTTTGTCAAAGATTTGTGGTTCATTCTCTTTTTGAAATCTATTTCTATGAAACAAAAAAAAACCCTTAAACTTATTTAAAGTATGTTTTCTGTGAAACACGAAACAGAAAAACATCGAGGTTGGATTCTTTTGCTTCTAAACCTGAAAATGATCCATTTATATTAAAGCCAGGAATCAGTCAAACCTCCACATATATCATGTCACGTTTTAATTCATCCTAATATTTTCTTCAAACTGTAAATCTTCTGACAGTCCTGAGAGATTTTAAGTTAAATTGCTTTAATTTGTCTTCTCAAGTTTTCCAGGAAGCTTAATATTTCAGGTAGTGTGTTAAACCTGCCACGAAGTGTACAGTGTAATTTTGGGAAGTCTAACCATTGCTTAGGATGGATGTGAGCAATTTGCATTCTGCTATGAAACCATATCTTTTGCTGCCTACCTTTCCATCCAGCTGTCACTGAGTTGTCTAGCTGTCTGTCTGTCATGTAGTGTTTCCTCTGTCAGTGTGTTAGGGGTTGTGTGGAAGCAAGCAGAGGTCTGAATGTGTGGCCTCATAAGCGTGATAAAAATGTTAAAATATTTGTTTTGTTAAACTTCTACTTCAGTCTAATGGAAAACCGTGTAAAGACGTGTAATTTCTAAGGTTAGAATTGTTTTTGTTGTTTCTAGAAAATCTTTGAGATAAATCTAAAAATATCAAACTTTTTCTGGGCTGAAATTTACTTCTCTTTGTTTTTTTTATATATAATGGCCATAACACGTAAGCAGAAGTACATCTTAGATTAAATCTTAACAGAGATTCTTTTACACATTAGTTTCTTAAGATGTTCACCAAAGCAGTAGAATAAGTCCAGCCTTATTTCTGCCTGACTGTGATAACGAAGAGAAAATTCTCCACACATCAATGCTACCTCCTATATTCTCCTGCCTCTCTCTAACTTTTTTTTTTTTTCATATTTAATTGAATGGATTATCAAACTTAATAAAATACTGCTTTGCTCAGTCCGACCATTTTATTTTAGTATATGGAATGGAAAAATAAACCAAACCTTTGAGAGAAATTACTTCATGGCATATAACCAGGCTCACACTCAGCATTGAAAACATATTTTCATGATTGGTCTCTGATTTGGGGTTTCTCCTCAGTCTTTATTAGTTTTTAGAAACCCAGAGCTTCTTA
The DNA here is from genome assembly GCF_000485575.1 of Poecilia formosa. Classification (NCBI taxonomy): domain Eukaryota; kingdom Metazoa; phylum Chordata; class Actinopteri; order Cyprinodontiformes; family Poeciliidae; genus Poecilia; species Poecilia formosa. Next base: position 2,039,736 of record NW_006800002.1, read on the forward strand.
CAGCCATAGTCTGATGAAGTGTTACATCCATTCCCGCCTCTATGTTGCGTTGATTAATTGGATTTCAGTAGACGGGCAGTGGGAAGTCGCAGAAATCTCCATTCCTGTTAAAGTCCAGACACATTGTATTCTGCGGTTGTCACCATCCAGAGGAAAAAGGACGCCGCCGCTGCTGCTGCTACAAAGAGATGCGGCGGCTGAATTTTTGAAAAGCCATTACGTCTCAATGTATCAAATCTCACATGCAGGTGCATCTCAGCAAATTAGACGAACACATTTTCTCTGTAATGAAATCGAAAAGCTGATATTACAGATGTTCGTCACGCACAGATTCGTGTGTTTCAAATTGAAGCCCAAAATTCGGTTTCTCGGAAAAATGACAACAAAAGTGATTTTCAGGACAGAGATTTAGACTGCTGGCTTCAGTCAGCGGCCCAGCAGACACTTGATGACAAAGTTTACAACCAGGATAAGCTGCAGAAGGTCATTGATAAATGAAGAAGAATTAGAAAGCTTGAAATCTTTCACTCCATGTGTAATGAATCTATGGAATATGTGAATTTCACTTTCTGAAATAGATTACAAAAAAAGAAAATATTGTTCTTTTTTACAATATTTTAACTCTTCCTGAGTTAAAATATTGCTGTTTTTCTAAATGAATATGAACTGATTTTCTTTGCATTATTTGAGGTCTGAAAGCGTTGTATCTTTTTCGATATTTTCACCATTTCTCATTTTCTGCAAATAAATACTAAATTCTTGCTTGGGATTTCTGGGACATGTTGTCGTTTTGCGTCCTTGGTTAAAATAGAGTAGCTGCATTAATGATGCTACTGCAAATGTTCTCTGTGGGCATATTCATCTGGAACATGATGTATTTTCTCTACAATAAGCTTGTATTTAGATGTGCAGAGAGATGCTTTAAAGCTGGAGATGCTTGTGCTTCGTGGCACCAGAGGTGACTGAACTTAAACAAACAGTGGACACATTCTGCACATCGTGTTTTCAGCTCAAGGTCTGGTGTGAAAACAGATTTAGAGAGTTGTCTGTGACTTTGTGGCATTATATATTTGTTTTTATTGTTGTTGTTTTTCTTTTACACCAATCTGACACGGATCAGGAGGTAGAATAGAGCGTCCATTGTGATTCTTGCGCAATTTATTCCCACTACTGCTGTCATCAAGACATGTCAGAGATGTTCGTTTATTTATTCGTTTGTTTACGCTGGTTAAGGTGTTTCGGCTTTCCGTTGAGCCTTCGTCGCCTTCAACTTTGACATTTATGTTTATGTTAGAGAAGTCTGATCATTCCTAGCTGCTACCGCTGCTATTTCCTTGCTCTCTTTTCTACACAGTCTCTGCGTGCCACACACATGTTCTGTTCTGTCAACTGAGAGAGAAAACTTTATCCAAAGCCTTTTGTGCTTAAAGCCTGTATCGCTTAAATAACACACTGTTAAATCAGGGTTTAATCGTTGCACTCCTTGAACACAGTCTTTCTCAAACTGTGGTCTCCGGACCAATGGTGGCCCGCGGCTGCCCCCTTGTGGTCCGCAAGGTACTGCACGTACCTCCTCTAAATAAATGACCGTTTATTTGCGGTGAAGCGAGTTCAAAGTGTGACGCTACAGCTAGCTTACCGAAGCCTTGTGTGATAATAATGGCTAAATGGCTTAAGACTGTGTCACTAAAAAGAAAACGGTGGAAAGTTTGTCAGGGTGAGTTGCAGAGCTTTGGTTTTTGAACACTGTTACGATACAAAATATTTGTTTTTCCCAAAAGCAACTCAAGTCTATTTTTGGGGCCTGCCGCAGCATTACATAGGGAAGGGCAGTGACTGCCTTGCGAAGCCACAAAAATGGTATCAAAACGTGCGGCTCATTCCCGCCATGAGGGCTGTTATTTTTATTGGGGATCGGAGTTACGATGGTGACGTAAAAAGCGAAAACCGAGCGAAATTTCCAACTGCCTACCTTAGAGTGTAACTGACACCAACTGCCGCTTTTTTAAAGTGAGAAAATTTGTATCTATGTGGAGAGTTGGATGCGCTAGATGCGTCATACGCTCCCAACGGTTCAAATGGCGCCACGCTTGACGCTTGAAGAGCGCCGCGATAGCCCTCGACGCGCCTCCACATAGAGTTTGAATGTAAACCAGACGTGCCTGATGCTCAAAACGTGTTTGGTGTGAATGCACCATTATATGTACAGTGTCATATTATGTCCATCATATTAGGACCAAGGCCCGGTCTTAATATGATGAACTCATTGCTTTGGGTCAGGGGTAATGTTTAGAGGTAAGATGTGAATTAAGGTTTAGTTAATGTTAGGGTTAGGAATAGACTAGCATTGGTTAGGGTTAGGGAAAATGTCTGGGTTAGGCAAAGTCGCAGCTACTAAAATGAAGGGAAATGAATTTATTTGCCTGTGTCTGTTTTGATTTCCTAAATTTGTGTAAAGCAGGGGTGCCCAAAGTCGGTCCTCGAGGGCCGGCATCCTGCCTGTTTTAGTTCTCTCCCTGGTTTAACACACCTGCATCAAATGATGGCTCATTAGAAGGTCTAAGGAGAACATTGACTTGCTGAGGACGTTGTTACTACTACTAGGGAGAGAACTAAAACATGCAGGATGCTGGCCCTCGAGGACCGACTTTGGGCACCCCTGGTGTAAAGGGTTGAATTTTACATAATGCCCAGTGTTGGCAAAATCTGGGTTTGGATAGTGACCTAGGTTAGTACCACCTGGGTGTGGGTCGGTGTAAAGGCCGAGCCGGGCTTAGATTGGCCTTCATGCCAATGCCAACATGAAGGCCCTCTATACTACCTGTGGAGGTTGGTAGCATGGACGTCTGTCTTTCTTCAGACCTCCATGTTTGATAGATGGTCTGTCTTTCCTCGGATTTCCCTGGTTGATTCAAGGTCCGTCTTTCTTCGGATCTCCCTGGATGATTGGAGGTCTGTCTTTCCTTGGTCTCCTCTATTTGTAGAGAGCCTTCTGTTTGCAGGGTGACCTCTGGTTGGGTGGGGACTCTAGGATGGTTATTTTCTAGAGCAAGTTTCAACTTCACCTTCAGGTCTGCAACCTGACCCTGCAGAGCTTTCACCATTTCTTCCTGAGCTTTAAATTTGGAAGCTTGCTCAGTGTGACTTTTGAGCTGCTCCTCATATTTAAGTCTCACTCTGTATTCTTCAACCATTACTTCTATTAGACCTTTATTGCGGGAGGCATATTTTTCAGCCTCCCTCTTGAAGTACTCCAGCTGTTGAAGAATGCTCTTGTCAGTTGTAATTTTGGAAGAGCAAGAAACTTTTGACACATCCTTAATCTCTGCCACGTTTCTTCCATGTTCACGTTTGCCTTGCTGGTGACGTTCTTTTTCCAACATTGTTTGCAGTTTTTGAATCTCCTCCTGCTGTGATTTGACTTCAGCCTGATATGCAACCCTTTGGTCTCTTTCCTTATGGAGTTCAAAAATCTTATTCTGCAATTCTGTTTTAAGATCGTCTACCTGCTTTGTGAGATCTTTGACGTGTTGGTTTGTCTCTTCCATGACTTCCACTGAGGGGGTAATCTCGAAGTCAGAAGAGGGTGTTGTTTTCTGCTCGATTTCCAAAGATGTTGGACTCTCAAAGACGCCGGAAGGACTTGATTCCCCCTGGATCTCTGATTCATCTTCCGGCTCAATGGGGCTGTCGCTGTCATCTTCAACAGGGAAAATGACAGCGTCGTAGTCTACTTGGATGTTGAGGTCCACCATGTCGACCCATGAAAGCTCAGCTGGAAAAGCTTCATGTTCAAAAGCAGTCTGTCGTTGCTTCATGACTGGTAAATTCTCGTTTCTCTGAACGGCGTGTAATATCTGGAATCGATTTCGAACGTGCTCTGAAGAGTGATCTGTCGCGATAGAACTGTGGAACAGATCAGAGAAAACTCTCTGTGAGCTACATTCAAGAGAGAGATTCCCTTGTGATATCATAGAGCGATGACATCACTGCTGATGTCATTGACACCATTGGAAATGAACATTCTATCTACCTTACTGGGGAAATTATTTTTCTACCTTACTGGGAAAGATTATGGGTCTTACTTCCGGCGCCCACCGGAAGTAGCAGTATTTCATGTAATTTGGGATTTTGGCTAATTTATATTCATGATAGAAGTTACATCTCTCTTTTCGGTTATTGTACAATATTTAATAAAAGCCTTCATATTTTTCACAAAAGGTAATTTCTGTATATGACTGGTATAACCCAACCACCGTTAGCTCTAGAACATTGTTAGAGGACAACAACAGTTGTAGCAAAGTTGTTGTTTTTTTTTTGTTTGTTTGTTTGTTTGTTTGTTTCATGTATACATTAAAAAGTGTTATTATGGGGGCAATTTCAAATTAGGTTGAGTATTTGTTAAAAGGGGTAGTGTTCCTCGGCCTAAGAAAGTTTGAGAAACACTGCTTTAACGCAACAAATACAAAATTTTACTAGTTGATTATTTCAGACTTTTAATGTAAAACCTGCAAAATTTAGATGTACAATAGTGGCTGGATGGATGAAATTCAACACAGTCTGACATGTCAGGACAAGTAAATTCATGTCCATATTTAAGATAATGCTAATACCAGAACCAAACATGGAGAAGCAACATTCAGCTTCTACTCACCACAAATCTGGAACAGACTTCCAGAAAACTGCAAAGATGCTAAAACATCTGCTTTAGGGTCTTTAAATCAAGGATAAAAACCTGTCTTTGATTAGTAGTAAGTGGGGAACATTGAACAACATGTAGTGACGTTCCTAAAATAGCGGCCCAAAGCTTTTACTTTATACAAAGGTAACGATATTTGCTTGAAGATTTTGATGATGGTATTTGACAAAATGTAACGTTTGGTGTTTCACAGTTGGTTACTATATTTTGTTCATACGGTTTGAAATTCGTACTTTGAAATGCCCTGTTGCTGATATGTGCTGCACTTGTAAACTTAACTTGACTAAAATTCCTAAAACCAAATTCCTGACGGTGTAGGAAACCCATCCATTCAAAGTAAACCTTTATCATTCAACAGTTTGACCTTGTGTGTTTGTTTTTTTGGGGGGATGTTTTGTCTTTCAGCTCAACAGCCGGTGGAGGTGAAGAAAGGCGGAGAGCTCAGCATGGCGGAGCAGATCGCCAGCGTTATCCGCCAGCCGGCCTTCATCGCGGGGCTGGGCGTGGCCGCCTGGCTGGTTCTGATGGGCTCTGGCGGACTGCTGTACTGCCGGCACCGCAGGAGGAAGCAGCTGGGCCACTACACCACATCCTTCGCGTACACGCCGGCAGGTGAGGCAGCCGGTTCCGTACAAACCCCCTGTTCCGCTTCGGACAAACAAAGATGACTACCCAGCGTCATCAATCCACTCCTCAAAGTCGCCACGTCTGACAAAATGGGACGAAACGTGGAGAAAAAAACGGATTAAGCAGTTCACAGTTTGTTTTTGCTCAACCCGGTGACAGTGACAAACTTCCTGACGCACCTCTGGGGGCCGGGGGGAACATCTTGTATGGTGATGAATGCTTTCAATTTCAGATGTGTGCTTTTGCAAAAAAACAAATCCTGCACTTTAATCTAATCCACAGTTCATTTAAATGTATTTATTATCCGAGCTCACAAGCTTGTGCGACTGAAGGCAGCAGAGAATAAAGCCGCAGCGGTACAGATTTAGAACAAAGCCTTGGGGTGTGAGTGAAAACACATCGTTTGATCACTTCCTAATGCGTTCAGAAGCACATGTAGTATGGTTTTATGTAAGTTTTATGTAAGTGTTATATTATTGTGATTTAGATTATCTTATGATTTTGCGTGGCCGCCTCCTTTTTGTTTCAGTGTATATCCATCCATCGTGTGTCTCTGAGCGTATTTAGGTCAGAAGTGTGTTTTCATAGAAATTAATTACCTGCTTTTATTTGAATGTACTGTGAAGTGTAATGATACAGGGCTAAACACACTTGTTCTCTTTAGAGTCTTTGAAGGAAAGAAAAAAAAAACAGATGTCTTAAGGCGAAAGCTTTCTCTTCTCCGCTGTCAAACATGATTTATATTGTAACTCTTCTTCTTTTTTCTTTTCCTTTTGCAGTTGGCTTTGCTCACAGTGAAGGATCTGGAATCATCAATGGAGGGTAAACTCTTCTTTAAGGTTTGATTCACATGATAAGAGACACTCTGGGTTTAATAGAAATAGCGCTAACACGCTCTCACCTGTCACTCCCTCAAGGCCTGGCTTGTTGGGGTCAAATATGGGCAATTACCCCTGGCTGGCAGACTCCTGGCCCACTCCGAACCTCACTCACAGCAAAGACTTCGTCAACTGCTGCTCTGGAAAACTGGACTCAGAAAGATATTATAACTGTAAGAGCCCTCGGAAGCTAAATATGCAGGTGAAACGGCCTGTTAGGAGCACAGAGGGCTGTAGCTGAGAGTGTAACTCATTGTTTGTCGTTTTTTCCTCCGGTCCAGCCGTTGGGATCATCAACTACCCCAGTCAGACGGAGAAGCGCAGCACGGCATCCAACGACAGCCCCATTTACAGCACCATCAACACTGCGGCTGAGGACGACCTGCTGGCTTACTATGACACCTACTCCAGTGTTCCCTTCAACCAGGGTCCAAACCCCTACAGCAGCAACCCGGTGCTGTCCAGTGCTGGGATTCTGGGCCTGGAGCAGGACCTGGACCGCTGGACCATCCAGTCTGGCCAGTCGGGCTCAGAATATGCCAAACTCCAGTACACCAAGAAAAGCAACGGTCAGTACTTTCCCCAATACAAACTCCTTGTTTTGTTGCACTGAAAGTGGCAGTAGGTAACTTTCTAAAAATAGATGTTTTTACACATTTTTCTATGTCCTGAAAATAATCTGTGAAAAGATTAATGTCCTCTGCTTTGGTCCTATAGCTATCTGCAGGAATACACACCCCATTCAGAAACAACCAATCGGAGCCAGGGGGAGGGTCTTAGCGCTGTCAGTCATGTTTGTGTACACTCTACTTACACCCTCCACATTGCTCCCTGCTGCACAACAGCTTCTTCCTCTAAAAGGAATATGCTTTGAATGCACAGGTTAGTTAGCATGGTCACCAATGATGGCAGATAAGTAGTTATTGTTTCTCTGCCATTAGCACTTTGAGCAGCACATACACAAGTGTGACTGTGTACAAGTGTGACCTAGTGCACAAGTGTGCGCTAGGTCACTCCTCCTGGTTCTGATTGGTTGTTTCTGACTGGGACTGGAGCATTACTGTAGATGGCAGTAGAACCACAGGGAGAAGGAAGAGTAGTTTTTTTTTTATTTGACAAATTATATGTGTATCTTTCGGAAGACTGTAACAGTTTTGAAAAATTTAAAAAACATATTTTTGTAAAATGTACCTACTGAGATTTAAAGGTTTATTTAAAAAATATAATAGAAAAACTTTACTTGAGTAATTACAATGAGAAGGATTCAATCACATGTGGTAAAAGTATTTGAGAAATTTTGTTCCAAAATTATTGGAGGGTTTTTGAACATGAAAACCTCAGTTATTATGTCATAGCATTTCACGTTAAAAATCCAGACTTTGACTGGGCCAGACCAAAACTTTCACTTTGTACTTTTCTTCTTGACATTGAGAGGTGAACTTGTCAGGATGCAACACTTTTTTTTTCTTTTTTTTTTGTCATTTCAATAAACAAGGTAACGTTAAGCTAGGGCTAAGCTAGTTTCAGAGAGCCACTTCATTTTTAAAAATCTCCACTTTAAGACAATCTTATAAAAGTATTTGTTTTTCTCACCAAAATCTTGTGATGGTGCTTGTGGACAGGGAATTTACCCACAGCAGAGCATCAATGTTATAAAATAAAGCAAAAGTATCCCAGATGTCAACCAGAGTAATGGGTCTTGTCATCGTGATTCAGGTCTCTTTTAAATTATTTCTTAAATAAGGAAAAGTCCTGCTTGTTCCCCTCCTTCATAATTTGTATGTAGTACGACTCTACATACAAATTATGTAGAGTCGTACTACATAATTTGTATGTAGTACAAATTATTAGATAATTTGTACTACATACAAATTGTATGTAGTACAATTTGTACTACATACTGGTCAGAGTTGTGTCCTGACCAGACACAACTCTGCACTGTCTCTTACCATCATTTTGAAAGGAATTAATAACACAGAATTTGGTACAATCCGATTTATTTCTGTTTTCAAAAACCATCTATTTGTTGTGAAATCCACCGACTTTCTTTCAACCTTTTGAAATGGTTTCGATCGATGGTCCACTGAGTCTTCTGCCAGTCGAACATTTTCCCTGAGCAGCTTCTGCTCTTACCGCACATATTCTGTCTTATCTGTGAAACCTTGAGATGTCAGACAGGGAGCACACTGGACAAAAACAACTGGCAGAGTGAGGTGAAGCTATCACCACCATTCAAAAAGAAAAAAAAATCAGCAAAGACCTGTTACAGGAAATGAGAGATGCATCATCCTCCTGATCTGTTCACATTTTGAACTAACAGCTGTGGGAGTGACCTTCAATGGGGCAAAATAAACAGCTTCAAAATTGTCTTGTTCCAAGTCTTCTTTTAAATATCCATTTCTTTTTATCCAACCTTAAGTGAAGAAGCCTTTCAAAAGCTCAAATGAGCCTAAGTCGTTTTTACTCATAATCTCCTCCCAATCACATCCACATGCAAACACTGAGTAATAAGAGAAGTTACCTTCAGAAATTCCTGTAAAAGCTTTTAAAGCTGTGCAGAAACGCCTTAAAAAAATAGCTATTTAAGTAGTTTTTGTTTGGTTTATTCAAACAGCTGCTAGTTCAATTTATGCAGCTTTTCATGCCGCCAACGAATCTAATTCTCGTAATTTTTGCTTATGGAAACTTTCGTGTGTTGTTTTGAGGATAAAATGAAACGAGGTCAGCTAAAGAGGGAAGCCATTAGAGAGGGACTGTTTTAAAATCCATATCTTTTTCATTTTTTTGTTTATTCATTTGTCAAGCTGGACATAAAGATAATAGTTATAACAACGATTCTGCTGTAAAAACATGATACTAACGATACTAAATGATGGCTCAACCTAAAAAAAAAGAGGAATTACAAATAATAAAGACACATGAGATTAGTTAGAGTTTGCATGGAAAGTAAATGTATTTATGAATAAGTTGTTAGTTCCTCCGACCCCATTTCAGATGGGATTTATGTTTTATGTGTATTGTTATTTGTGTGTATGTAGATAGGTATGTATGTATGGATAGATGTGACATGTCTGGAATGAATCAATAAATGAAATTGATGATATAATTATTGTTTTTATTATTGTTTTTGTTGTTATTAGACAAACTGGCTTCGCAGGCATCAGCTGGATCCCTCTCCACGCCAGCTCCTCTCACCTGGGTGGACGTTTTATCACTTCCTCTTCCGCCCAACAAGGGCAGAGATCATCCAAAGCCAGACAAAGAAGAGGCGCAGCACAGGTAGCATTCATCAACGCGTTCATTTTTCAGACTCCTCATATCTCCAGGAACACTTGGCTCTTCAGCGTTTGTTTTTTTTTATTTTTTATTTTTATTTTTTTTTATTATCATTAGCGAGAAGGCCTCTGGCTCTGCTTCTCTGACAGATGGCGTTAAGGCAGCTGGGCATCAAAGCTGCCCTGCAATGCTGCCAAGGCAGTCAAGCAAAGCTTAAGTGAAGTTTGGTGGACTGAGGAGTTTGCAAATTAACACTTGTGTGTCTACCGGCGGCGAGGCGAGGCGACTGCGCTGCGAGGCGGCGGAGGGGAGCGTCCGCGCTAACCGCTTCTGACACATTAGATTGCGGACATAACGGGGTGGGGATCGGAAAGGCTGTTCTGACTGCGCCGTGTCTTTTGTAATGACATTAGGCTCCGTCTGACAGGCTGAATTAGTGCTTTCCGTTTTCAATGACACGTCCGTCATTAAAATAGCCCCGACGGCGCTGACATGACAACAGGCATCACGGAGGTGGAGCCTGTCTTCTCGTTCTTCTTTACTACTTCCATTTCATGAGAACTTTGAGCAGTGTGTCTGATTTATTCCTGCTTTGCTCGTTTGTTGACCTCCCTGGTTGCTCTAAAGTGTTTACTGGACTCTTTTGAGTTTTGTGCAAATATTCTGGCAATAATTTAGTAAGAAAAGTAAAGCGATGCAACTGCAAAAACACAAAATCTTACCAAGTATTTTTGGTTTCTAGGGCAAATATTTTGGTACACTTGTAATTGGCGATATGGACTTATAATTTTATCACTATATTTTGTAGTAATATTGTGATAATAAAAATGATGAGAGAAATCCATTTATTACCAGTTTTTAGGTAACTGCATGGCACCACAAGCATAAATACTGCTCCTGAAAAACATTCTTATTGAAATGAAGCTTTTTCAAGATGCCACATACTTAAAGAGGCGTGATTTATGTCACTAAATTACACATAGAGACTTTGTTTAATCTTATTTTTGAATCTACTGATATTTGTCTGATGTCTCAGTGGAAAAAACACTGGAGAAAATGTCAAAAAGAAAATTTTAATATATTTTTTTAAACATCAACAGAAATCTATCGGTATGTGACAGTGATAAGTAAAGACTTTTTATTACGACAAGAAATTTTTCATGATAAACGATACAATAAATACCCACCTCTACCTGAAATAAGACAAAATTAACTTCCAAGAAACTGTCCAGCAATAAATATAAGCTTGTTTTAAGTCAGGAATGCCTTAATATTGATTTAAAATATCCAGGTTCCAGATTATTGCACTTATTTCAAGACATTTTCCCCAAGCTATAAGTGAAATAATCTGCTAGTGGAACTAGAGCTTTTTTAAAATCAATATTAAGAAATATTGACCTTAATCAAGCTTCCATATCTTGCTGAAAAGTTACTTATATCAAGCATATCAAGTTGTTTACACTAGAAACTAGACCAAACATATTTAGTAGGATTTTGTGTTTTTTTGCTGTGTGGCACAGTTTCATTTTGAATGCTGAATGTGTGCATTGAAAAAAGAGTATTTCTTCAGGAAACATAGGAAAATATCTCAAATAAAATCAGATTGTTTGGGAAGAGGAGTCAGGATTCATCACCTGCACCTGCAGAATGCCGAAAAACGCCAAAGAACGCAGCAGCGTGGGTTTTGAAGGTCGAGCCGCTTGCACACTTTGCTTGCATGTGTTATTATTCTTTCCATGTCGGGTCAAACACGGCCTCTCCTCTACGGCTCAGCCTGAGGACACTATTTAAATTACATCTGCCCTGCTTTCAAGAGACACTGCAATCCACATGTACTGTGAAAACAGCAGGACGCTGCTGCGTTAATCAGTTGTTTAAAAAAATGATTTACATTGGAAATATTTGGCTAATTTTTTATGTCTTTTGCTCCTTCATTTCTAGTCAGAACACATTTACATTCTGTCATCAGTCGCATTGAGTGTCACGTTAATTTAAAGGCATACTTCGTCATTCTTACAACCACCAACACCACCTATGTGTTTTTACACAATCAGAATCAGCTTTGTGGGCCAAAATTGCCCCAAAAAGCAAAAATATTCACTTGATTTTTGCTCGCAATGTGCAGACATTAAGAATATACAAACAAAACCTTATAGGAAATAAAATAAACACATGCCAACATACTCTGGAAGAAAACTTATCCATCCACTTCAATACAAAACATGTTGTCTGTTTTTTTTTCCATATCTAGAAATGAAATGAGAACAAATATTCTTTATTTAGTTAGGCAGAGGATCAAAATTGAATATTGAATTACAAAAGCTGCACAACCCCGATTTATTGTATGTGAACATAATTCTGACCAATTGGGGATTCGATGAAATTGTCACAAAAATGAAACTTGCTGATCCCCAAAGTTGTGTGTAATACCTTCAAGAGTTCAAATAAACCTTTTAAAGCTTAAGATTAGGGCTGGACAATAAATCAATAACAATATGTATCGTAACAGACACGTGATCAATATCAATTAATAATATGCCTGATTGAATATTCAATATTCAATATATAGAATATTCACTGAACTCAGATCCAGAACCACGTGGCATTCTGGGAGATGTAGGCAGAGGAAAGACTTTAGCCGCTCAACCTCGGCCCAGCGGCCAGCTAAGAAAGGTGAAAGTCATCAACTCACTCACTCTGTGGTTACCTAGCAACAACTTGTTGAGTAACTTACGCAGCAGCAGTTTCATGTTTCACTACCGTGGCTCATCGCTGCTAAAGAAAACAAAAAACAATGGATAAAAGAGGAAAGGTAACGGCACCAATTTGGCAGCATTTCAGATACTTAAAACAAATCAATATTTATTTAGATGAATTGATATGAGACGTTTGTATCGTGATACGTTTTTCAGCCATATCGTCCAGCCCTATCCCTATATTACATTTTAAAATCTTACTGAAAATGAATCACTCATCCAAATTCAGCAGCAAGAAGACAGAGTGTTTCCCTGAAAGCCACTCCTTCACCTGCCGCCTTCTCTCCGCCCGACGTTTAGCTCCGAGGAGGAAGATGATGACTGGTGTCCTCCGCTGCCGGCCAGAACCTACCTGATGGACTCTTACAGGGAGGAGGGGTCAGGCCTGCCATACAGACCAGAGGAAGTAACGCCTCCGCCTCAGCATGACGCCCCGCAGCCCGGTGACAGCCCCCGCGTCCAGCACTTTGACCTGTTGGTGCGCCACCAGCAGAGCCAGGTGTCCCAGTCCAACCCCGATCTATTCACCAACACCAAGGTGCTGGAAGGCAGCGATCTGCACAACCACAGCAGCCAGTGGGCGGATAATTTCAGGGGAGAAAGCGTTGGCAAAGGTCAGTTTGAATTAATTCGAATGCTAAGGCTGGACTCACGCGACCGCGCCGCGTCACGAAGGATCTGCTTTCCGGTTGTTACTCAGCAGAAAGTAAATCGTGTTGCATTTATTCATAGGGGATTTTTTTTGTTTTGTTTTGGCTTCTGTGTGAAGTTTCCCTAAAGGATGACGTCAGCATGCTCTCTTGTCAGGACAATCTCTCGCTGCGGCTGCCGAGTCGAGCCCAACAGCTGCGGCGCAAAAACCCAGAAGTAAGAAGAGAGCGCCGAGGGACGGGCAGAGCCGGAGAGAGAGGCACGGAGACGCGGCAGGTACTTTCTGAGCCACACTAATCAGTTCTAATCCAGTTAAGAGAACACCGCTCATTCTCTAAATTATTTAGAGCAGATCCGACAAACATGGCTCCTTTTATTATTACCTCTTTGAATTAAACAGCAGCCATCAGCTTAGGTTTGTTTCATTTTTAGTAGCAGAAGTTCTCATGCCCTTTGAACTCTTGAGCTTTTTTCAATAGACTGTCTTGGAACGTTAGGAAGATTGACAAATAAGCATTTGTTTTTTTCTAAATCTGAATAGTGTGGTTTGCTTTAATATTTGATCCTCTTTATTCTGATGCCTTTAAATAAAATCAGGCACAACCAGCAGCCTTCATAAGTCACAGGCTGTAATGTGTAATAGATGCATGTGGCGCTTCTCTACCTGGTTAGAGCTGCAGTATGTAACTTTAACATACTGTAATTTTAACAGTTTTTAATATGTTGAATATTATAAATATTTAATATGTTAAAAATCTTTTTTTAACATATTTGTTATAAAGCCTTTTTATGATGACTGGTACTGGTGTCCTCCGCTGCCGGCCTGAACCTATGTACTAAAAAGATTTTTAAAAAAGGGAATTTTAAAGTTTTAATCATAGATTTTCAATCATAGTTTTTTATAACCATAAAATATCAATTGTTTTTCAAAAATATATATCTCTCGTAGTAGGAGTAGAGCGACTTAAAAAACTAAATTTCATTGACTTCATTCTCAGAATTCTGACTTTTGGTCTCGGGAGTTTGAATTTTGAAAATTGTGAGAAAACAAATTCAGAATTTAAATTTTTAGTGGTCCTAATCCTCTTCCGTACCTTTCTCTGCTTGGCTGTCAGTCAAAGTTATCAAGCTGCTTTGCTCCTCAAGCACAAAGTGCACAAGTTTCTGACAAGAAAAAGACCAGAGGCCGCGTCCAGCAGCGCCACTGCGACTCACACTGCTGTTAAAAACAGCATGAAGCAGCATTTACGGGAAACAAATGTAATAATGACTGGTTAAAAGGTGCTATGTAAGGAAACTTAATGTTTCCTTCCTATTTTGTAACATTGTCTACTGGTTTGCAAAGGGAGTCCTCGCTCAGAAGCTAATGGTATTTGCAGGATGATAGGATGGAAAAGTTAGGGAATCCCTCCTTTAGATATCTGACTTTGGCACATTCACCATCTGAGTAATCGCTGGTCTCCATGTGCAAACACTTTAAAACACAGTGGTCCAGAAAGAGGCTGGAGTCACTAAAATAACATGATGCATCATGGGTAACGGGTGCTCAGCCCCCTCTGCGTCCCGTTATTAAGCAAGTCGGCCTCAAAAGTGATATCTGCTCATCTAACTCGCAGCGAGAAAGTGAATAAGCAGATTTCCCGAAATGTCAGAGTATTCTTTTTAAGATAAAATTCTCTTTGTGTGTGTGTGTGTGTTTTTTTTTTTTTAATCATCGCTGATGAATCAGAGCTTCCCCCTCCGCCGGCCCCTCCCGCCGCAGACGGCTCCCTGCAGCTCTTTGTGGACGTTTCAAGTCGCAGACAAACAGACAGCGAAACAAGAGAGGGAAGCGATTTGCCCGCTCTCCTGAAGCGAGGAGACGATTCCTCACCCCAGAGGGGGGGACTTGCAAAGTGGTTATCACAAGGTAAAAAAAAAAAAAAATCGAGAAAAATTCAAGGAAACAAAAGCATGACAAACTGGCTCCGGCAGCAACGTCACGCAGGTTTGATTTGATATTGTTGTGAAGCTTCCGGTAAATGATCTCGGTTTTCAGTCATTCAGGGGCCAAAACGCTTTAAATTTGAGCGATCTGTTTTCCCTCAGCAGATGAGAATGTAATCCCATACGGACAGCCAAACGTCCTGTCCAAGGTCCAGACGTTGGGCTACGGGTCCCTGGGGGGACGGGCGTTTCCTCGGCCCGCCGCCGCTGCTCAGAGGAGAGATGAGGTAAGTCTGAACAGAGCAGATACTGAACTGTTATCAACTCAATAAGAGTCTCTGCAGGAAGCAGGCCCGTCTTCAATAAATATTTATCAATAAATAAGTAAAGATGGGATCTGGAGTTTATTTCTTTTATCCAGTACAGCTCTCAGTCCACTGGCCAATTATCCAATAAACATATTTTCAATATGGAAATCATAGATTGAAGTATAAAATTTAAATTCAGTGGCTTTAAAAAATTTGACATATTACTGTTAAAATGACATATTTCTGTGAACCAACTACAGTATATTATTTCCATATTGTTCTATCGTTAACGTACTGAAATTCATACAAAAAACAACTTCAAAAACCTGGCTGTTCACTGCCCCTAAACTTAAACTTTGCTGAAGAACCTTCGGTCTTCTCTTGGCAGTGGCGCCCCCCAGAGGGGGAGCGTAGGGGCCACTGGTCCTGACTTGAAAAATGCTTACCTTCCCCACTGCATGACCCCTGCAGGGAATCACACTCAAGTCATAGAGAGGAAAATAAGAGTCACCGTCTTCATTGAATACATACATATAAAAGCCTCAAAATGTATAAATACAAAATAAAGAAAAGAAAAGATTAAATGATCACTATTTTTTATTTTATTTGCTGTGCCCCACTAGAACTTCCCAAAACTTCAGTTTTCATCTCATATTGAAAAAAAGAGAATGGTTCTCCAACTTAAAAAAAAAACAGTTAAGTGGTCACAAGTAATTTAATGACATAAGTGAAACTTACTTTGTTCATGTTTGTTTAACTTGACAACTTAATAAATTATCTTAATTTTGTTTGTTTTATGCACAGGTGAATAAAACTAAAATTCTTATGTGTTCATATTTTTATCATCGATAAAAAAAAAAACAATTTTCCCTTGAAAAAAGGGTAACCTCCTCCACATGTTTCACTGTGGAAGTGGTTTCTTAAAATAATTCTCAGTTCCTAAAGATAATATTTAGCCCAAAAAGTTCAGCTTTGCTTTCGTCAGATGAAGCTTTCAGGTCATGTGAACGGAGCAGGAGAGTTTTGTAGAACACAAATGGTCCCAACCAGAACCTGTTCTGCCGTCAGTGTTCCTGTCAGACTCTTGACAACCTTCCTTCCTAACCATTTGTCTTGTCTGCTCATCCATTTCAGAGAAACTTAAGAGTTTCAGAATTCCACCTTTGTGACCTCGACACTTTTTCCTCATATTTTTTATGACTGCCTCTGCTGTCCTTTGTTACACACACATATAGATTTGTAATTGTGGAGAGTTTTCTTCACTTTTCTTCTGAGTGATTCCAACATCTCTGCTAACTATGACTTTAGCTGAAGGGTGCAAACCGTGTCAGGAGAATCGTACCAAGACATTTGTACTTCATGTCTAACTAAAATGATTTACTATAATTCATGTTATGTGTATAGATGTGTATTATGTAGATTAATTTAAAGGTGCTTCAGTAAAGTATTAGCTAAAGGGTCTTTTTTCTTTCTTCTTCTTTGCCGTTGTTGAATTGAACAACACTTATAGCTTATTACTCCAAAATAGGAAAATGTTTTGAGAGGATTTATTATTCTCATTTGTTTTTACGTTACACAATTGTGGGTTGTTAACTAGATTATGCAGACCTCTGAGGTTCACTGTAAATCTCATCTGCTGTTGCAGACTCTGCAAACTTTTAATAAACATATTAAAAATACATCAAGCACATTAATTACACCGACAGTCATTCCGAGTTTAACTTCAGAAGGACATTTCCCTTCTGCTGCCTTAAGATAAAATGGTGTTTGTGGTTTAAAAATACCCAACAACAGATGTTCAGCTGAGAGGATGTAGTAATATTCCACTAATACTGTGAGGTTTTTCTCTGCCATAGCTGCAGTATGTGAACAGATTTATGAGGGTGTTTTGATGCACATTAATTTTTTAAAGCTCATTTAAAGGTATTCCGTACCTTTAAATGTTTTCCTCAGCTCTTTGGACACATTTTTTTCTTAGAAATCCAAATATTGTCGGCCACGAATTCATCTCATCTTTGCAAGCAGTGAGCTTTGTGAAGTGTGCATGTATTAATGTGTTTAAATGATACACTGTAACACTTTACGCATGAGTTAACTCAAATATTTGTTTTTGTGGATTATCTGCTGACAATCTTGTCATTAATTGGATTTTTTAAAAATTGACACTTTTCTGAGGTTTTCCATTTTACCACATATGCTTATTTCTTTTTCAACTAAACATTCTATTCCCTAAAATGCTACATTACATTCATTAAGGGAAAGCTTAGTCATTTGTAGCAAAGGATGAATCTGCAGCTAAAAATATATTTCTAACATAAGTTCATCCCTTTCTGCTTGACTAACATCAGTACAGTGTCGGACCAATCTGGTTATTTGACCCAGGTTCATCTGAAACTAACCTCTGGAGGACTTCTGGACCAAACATATTTACAGACAATATTGTTTTCATCTTAAATGCTACATGTGTATATTTTTGTACAGTTTTGGCTTAATTACTGCTCTGAATATGTTGTACTTTAAGAAGCTGTGTGCTCCAGTTAACGATTAATCGATTGCTAAATAAGTTGGCAATTATTTCAATAATCGATTAATCGCGAATAACACCTCTGATCCCCGTAAATAAAATGGACCTGTATGTAGATACTGAAAGGCTGTCTGGACGGCCAAGTCAAAGTCCAGACACAAATCAAATTGAAAATTTGTGGTAAAACCGAGTTTGAGATATTTTTTGCAATTATAAACGAGCAGAAATTTTGATCTCAAGGGTGTGATTAAATTTCCAATACTTGTTGCAAGATCTAGACATTAAAAACAAAAATAAAGCATAAGATTTACTTTTATGATTATATCCAAAATGACTTTCACCACATAAAGGAGGAAATTATTTTTTTTTAATTTGAGTGTTTTATTGGCAACATGAGCAACTTTAGACGAGAATGTAAAGTTTCCCGGCACACCTGAAGAGCAGCAACGAACATGAAACAGAGAAATGTTAGAAGTGATTCAAGTTACTTACAAATGGATCTGATTCCTCAGTGAAGACGAATTTCTGATTTGAAAGGAAATCTTAAAAATGGGAAACATGATATGTGAGCTTCATTACTTCCCCACTTTAGGGATTTTCACATGGCTTGATCTCCACAGCTGTTCTCCATGTAATCTGCCTGCTAATGTCTCTGCTCGTCTAACCGCACGCACTTTTTGTTTGGCTTTCTCCGCAGAATCTCATATAGACAGCCGCCGATTACACCACGTGACATTCTCCTCTCCTTTCCTCCCCGACTTCCTGTCTCTGCGAACCATCAATGTGTTGCCATGGCATCTCGCAAAAAGCGGAAGACAAAAGGAAAAGCGTCAAGGCTTGCCATCTGCCTTTTCACAAGCTACTCGTATTCTCTTTTTATTTTTCTTTAGGGATCTTCTTTTTTCTTCTTCTGCTTCTTCTTCTTCTTCTTGCGTGTGATTTCTCTTACCCCCCACCCTCCCTCCGGTGTACAAAGACTTCCTCTGTAATTTTTTTAAAAGAAGAAGTGATCAGATATATTGCTAAGAAAAGAAACATGGTATTTTTAGGCTAAAGGGAATGAAATGGAAGTATTGCATTGTTGTACAGCAGATTAATGAATGTATCTTTTGTTTACTCCTGACCGTCAAACTATGATGCTGCGGGGCTTTTTTGTTTTGTTTTGTTTTGTTTTGTTTTTGATGAACGACGGGAGCAGGGAAGAGGGACATGAAGCTAAATCTCATGATGTCGGTGTGGGTGTGTGTCAGTGTTTTTAATTTCACCTTCCCGTGTGGCTGTGTAACCGTGTTAGATCACCAGTGTGTTCATTTTTAAAACTGAAAAAAAATAAATAAAATAGATAAAAGGCTTTGTTACATAAAGGTTCCTCTTGCGTAGAGTGTGAAATCTACTAACTGTGACAGAAGAATAGCAGTTGTGTTGGTAGCAGTAGGACTCTGTGGATGACAACGCCAGCCTGGATTTTCCAGTCAGCTGGCGCACCGCCTCAGCGCCGAGTGAAACGCTTCCATGAAAGTTGGAACAGAACACGATTGAAAAGTATTCGAAAAACTTGTGCTGCTGAAACTTTTTGAGCTTTAGAACAGATCTGATTGTTTTATTATTATTATTATTATTTTTATTATTGGAAAGATTTAAAGAAAGATCTTTAAGATGACCAGCATTCATAACTACAGCTGTAGAAACCTGTGAGGTAGTTTTCTAATTGGTAATTGGTAGAAATGCATTTTGTGTTTGTTGACTCAGCAGAAATCTACTGGTAAAAACTAACTCATCTTCTGCCATCTTTGAGTCTCGAATCCTATTGGACAAGGATCGTTCAGACCAATCAGAAATGACCTGGAGTTCCGAGAAGAACAGAGTTTTCTACCTAAATTATGTCATCTCTGATTTTTGAAAAGTTAATTTATGTTAATGATTTCGTTTAAAAAGGGAAATTTCTACAATATATTTTTTATGCAAACGGTGGAATGTTTACATTGGTAATATCTGGTTATTTTCATGTAAATGGCTGTTATGGTTTGTTAGAAGATGTTAATATAACCATTAAAAGATTTTCAAACGGATGTTATATCACGACCTGCACAATCCTGGGAACAGATGTTGACCACATGCAAGGTAAGCGACACAGGGTCATTTCTGAAGAGATGGGATGGTCACCTTTCTAAAACTTTTGCCTAAGTGTTTTAAAGACCTAAGTCATTTTTTGCTAAAAGTTTTTTGGGGGGGATTTCCCCCCAAAATCACTGTTGGCAAAAAACAACTTTGTACATTATTTTAGCAAGGGGACGATAAGCGAGCATTTTAAGTGAAGGTTCAGTGGAAGGAAAAAGTGTGGTTGAAAATAGTGCACAAGCAACAGAAGCAGAGTCTATTGGAGAGTCTTGTGGAGATTCAAAAACTGAAGACTGCAGCTCGAGTCAGAGCTTTGGATATTGAATAGGGGCCGGGGGATTTGTGTTTTCTGATCCATATCTGTCTCAGGTCCTGGGGTCCGTGACTCCTCACACACAAACATTCGCATGGAGAAACTCCACACACACAGAGACTAGTTTGCATTTGTACTTTTTGTACTATTAGGTACAAATTACTATTTGTACTATTAGGGCTTTCTGTTGACTTCCATTCATTTGTAACTGTATTTATGCCTAACCCAGACATTTTTCCTCGCCTTTGCTAGTCTATTCCTAACTCTAACCTTAACCAAAACTTAATTCACACCACACTTCTAAACCGACTACAGAACAGAAGTGCAAAAAATAAAAATCAGGACCAGGAGAAGATAAACATGGTGAAAGTGGTCCACACACACACACAGGTGTTTGAATTCAGGTGTTTACGCACACACTCTATCTTGGGCGTCAGTTGCCACTGAATACATCACGTATTAATAGCTGGTTCTTTTCAGCCATGCTGTTATAAAAGCATCTGTTTCTCACTGGTTACTGTGTCATTCTTTCTCTCTTTTTCGCAGGTTTATAACTAAACTTCTACGGTTTTCTCTTGTATTCCCTTCATCCTTTTTTCTCTCCTCTATTCTTATTTTCATCTTTCCCTTTTAGCTGTTTGCCACCTCTCTTACTTTATTTTTTTTCTTTTCTCTGTTTAAACTATAGGGCGTCTCCATTAGCACTCAGACAAACGTGCCACATTGTCAGACAAGAGACATTTAGAAAAGAAAGAAGAAAAGAAAAGGAAGCAGCCAGGAGGTCGGTGGTCACTTTCTATGAGCTGAGAAAATCCGAAGTTCAGGAGAGTGTCTAATGATGACAGGACAACTATTACATTTACACTTTTCTTTTTAGAAAAAGGCAGGAAAGTACGCCTCAGGAATTTTGCCGCGTGGGGAAACGATCTGCCCTTATCAAATGAAAACATTTAAACTTTTGGCCTACATACAAAAAGCTGTGTGTGTGGCAGAAAACTGACACTGCACCTCACCCTGAACACATCCTCCTCAAAAAGAAACAAAGGATCAGCCGCATGCTGCTGTGAGGCTATTTTCCCTGAGTACAGACAGGAAAGCTGGTTGTAGATGTTAGTAAGACGGAGCTGAATACAGGACAGTCAAAACCTGTCGGTGCCGAAAAATAATAATAATAATAAAAAAAAGCCCTGAGGATTGACAGACAAGAACCATCAATGTAAAGACAGAGCAACAATGGATCAAAATACACAAACAGAATGGCCTATTCAAAGTCCAGACCTAAGTTATCTTTAAAATCTGTGGCTGAAAACACAAATGACACATTTTATTTGGAAAATAATGTTGGGTGAAAAAAAAAAAAAAAAAAAA
>NW_006800002.1:2062148-2127104 GCF_000485575.1 Poecilia formosa
AATTTAATTTTTATCATGACATTATGGAAAATAATGAACTTTATCACAATATTCTAATTTTATGACCAGCACCTGTATATATAAAATGCTAAAAAGCTGTGATTGACGCCCTGGTTGCTGATAGTGATCTGGTGCGTCGGTGTGATCCGTATAAATAAAACAATTAAGATCAGCGCCGCTCCGTTTTCATGTGACTGAGAATATTAATGTGGGGACGTGAGCAGACTGTCAGCAATAGGAGGATGCACATGTTTAACAGCAGGGTTACAATATATTGCCTAAACCTCATTACAAACATGGTTGCACATTGAAGAGTTTAATTATGCAGAAAGCAGAGGCACTGATATATGATGATGCTTTCATCTATGCAAGGGGGAAAAAGTGTCACTGGAGGATTTAGTGTCTGAGAAAATACTGAGGATCTTGGCGTCTTTCACCTTTGATCTGTAAGCAGAGATCTGTAGAATCGGAGGAACTAACTCCACTTGGACACAGAGAAGTTTCCACAAACAAACGGGACAGGAAGGCTGTGATCGCTCCAGGAAGTTTGGGAAACCTTCCTCGGAAAATCGACCGTACCTGGTACCTGTTTAGTACCAACTGGTTTGTTCCACACCCAGATTGAATCTACCTCAATTCCTGGATATTCACAGAACAAATACACTTTTACTAAGATTAAATAGTACACAGGTTGACTCTCTTGACTTAGATTAATTTTGGGACAGGGGTCTGCAAGCTTTGTAATCCAAAGAGCTGCCAATGTCCCATGATCCTTTTGATAAACATCTGGAAATTTGTAAATTTTAGAGAACAACCATTTAACTTGTATTTGTAAGTGTTAAGATAAAGAAAAGAGGTTAGATAAATTGTGCTCCACATAGTTTCCAACCCAATACCAAGAGAATTAGATCAAAAATAAATATTACTGCTACATAATAGTGTCTTTGTGTTGTGGATATTTAATGTGAGGCTTCAATGGAAAAGCTTAAAAATGGCTAAAACCTTAAGAGTACTATATTTGGAAAGTTTACCTGCGTGCGTTTTCTTTTTTGTATCTTTTCATTTTTAGCTAGTTATTAAGAGCTACTTGGAAGATCCAAAGGAGCCACTTGCGGCTCCGGAGCCACAGGTTGAAGACCACTCGCACGGTAAAGACGGCCGAATAAAAACATCACAGGTTGATGTTTTATTTCTAATGTCAAAATCCATCTTTGGTTTTCCTTCCACTTTCCAGTCGTGTGTGTATTTGGTAGACATGTCAAACTGAATTATTTTAAATTCACAAGTCTGTGGTTTTAATTTGAGAAATAATAATAATAATAAAAAAAGCTAAAGCGATATAAACACTTCTGCAAGACCCAAACAAGTTTGCGTGGAACCGTTTGCTTCAAAATGAATTTCCGTCTCATGTAACCATAGCAAACCTCTTCTGAGGTGCAATGAAATAAGTTTGTGTCCCTGATTCAGAGAGGCCTTGTAACAAGAGAAAAAAAAAGGAATGAGCTCAAGTTTTTCAACCGGACCCAAATGACCCTGAAGTCTGAATAAACTCCTGGTACATTGTATCATGTTCCGAGAAACCCCCCGGCCCCCAAAAAACGCCTCATCTACGAGAAAGTGTGTACGAGCTGATGATGCCTTCCTTCCTCAGATTGCAGCATTGTGAGGCTGAACGTGGCTTAATGAGAGCGGGAAGCCTTCATCTCGGAGTACAGCCCCTGAAACGTGACAGCACTGGGATATGAAAGGCTTCTTCGCCCCCCCCTCCTATGTCAGCTCTGTCATCCACTGGGTGAACCTTCCATGTGCAGATCTTATTAGCTGAAGAACCAGCTGCAGCGTTGCAGCAGGCAGACATTCAGACAGTGTGGAAAACATGTTGGACTCCGTCGTCTTAAGCTAACACCATTTGGGTCCCACCAGGCCAGGAGGATGATGGTAATCCACTGCAACTTGAACAGGTCACGTGATTCAGATGGGTGGCGCAATCCTGTGCTTTTAGGCATGTGGAGGTTCTGTGGCTGGGTTATGATTTTAACATTAAATGGTCTTATACAGGAGAATTGATGCACAGTAGGTTTAATATGACCTACCCAGGTAGTTCAATGCTGCAATCCTTTACTATAACTTCATGCTGAAGTATTATTTTTATTCATAAAAATCCCAAAATGTTTACACAACTCACCTGATATAAGCCTAAGAGCTTCATATAAAGTACAATGTTTGCAAAACACCCATTCATTAAAAAAAGAAAAGAAAAGAAAAACAGTGGAAACCCCCTTGACATTGTTGCCCTGGGCTACTGCCCTTGTAAGGCCTTTCTTAAGTCTGGCTGTGATTAAACACATTTTCTCCCACTTGAATCTTAATTTTTCTTGCTCTACCAAAAAGAAAGTTACGACATAGAACCTGTCTGACAGGGTAAAAGATTTCAAAAAGCTCAACATCCTGCGCCGAGTGAAAGAACATAATAAAACACATGAGAAACAAAATCACTGACCTCTATTCGTCACTTAAGACTTTTGAAGCACAGTAAGAGCAGCAACACGCAAAAAATAGAGAAAACACCAACAGCCAAAAACATTTCCTCCTAAAATTACATCGACGATTAATTTAGCAAAACTCAGAACAACAAATGAGGCACTTACAGGTCATGCTTGCCTCAGTGTTCATGATTCATGAATTCCACTTGGTGGAAAAGAAGACAATAAGTCTCACATTTACCCACAAAACATCTTGACGACCCCCAAGACTCCAGGGGTAAAAAACATTCTCTCCCTGGAACACTCAGACTAAAAAGTCACACTCAGACTTTTTAGTCTGAGTGTGATTTGTAAAGACGGAGAGATAAATAAATCCGCGATCGTCACAAACCATGCATGCATTTTAAGTTCCTTCTCAGGATATACCCATGATTATCACAATACCATCCACACTGCTCAATTACAGTGAAATCTCTCCAGAGCTCAACCCAAGCATGAAATGGAGCTCAATCAGATCCGACAGACGATCCGTCTTCATTATGCTGTACGGTAAACTCTTACCGTGTTCTGACAATTAAATGTGTCGTGTTGTTTTAGCATGAAAACCTTTGAAGTTCAAGCAATGTCATTTTCATATTTGTGCAATCTCTAAACAGGTGAACGTTCAGCAGAGTGTACAGCATTGAAAAGTAACTGGAAAGCGCCACCTAGTGGTGATGTGGGGACTTTTATTTTCAAGGTGGTCTCATTGTGTAGATGGGGGAAAAAAACTAAGGGAAACGCAGAACTCGACAACTTGCTTCAAAGCTCCTGCTTTACAGTGTTGCCTTGGCAACCGTAGTTAAATCAATGTAGTCCAAAGCTGCTGTGCCGAACTACACAACCTCCATTATGGTGCGTTCAATACATCTAATGACAGCAATTTATTTCTATCTCCCACAGCTTGTTTCCTTCAAACAGACCAAAAAGTATTTTCTCTACTTTAACTTAAGAAAAAACAATTAAATGCACTTGCTGCTTGTTTCATTTTAAAGAAAAATTTGCGAAACTATTTTAAAATTGCCTCTACTTTGTCAAGTCACAACCACAACATTAGGGTTTTTCTGAGATTTTATGTCACAGATCAGCACAAATCACAAGATAATACATAGTTTTAAACTTTGTGAGTTAAAAAAAAGTCAAAGTGCAGTTTCCAGCAAAAGAACAAAGAAATTAGTTCTGAATCCATAAGTAGAAAATACATGTGTAACTTATTGTGTTTTTTTCTGATTCCAAGTCAAACAGGAGAAAAAACAAATATGTGGAAGACTTTATCAAGGCCAAATGTGACCCAAATTGTACTTTCATGCATATGTGCAATACATGTTTTGTATTTGCACATGGGAAACAAATGTGAGAAAGTTTCAGAAATGTGAATATTTCCACATTTGTGCAACAGTGTGATAATGCAGATGCTTTGGAAAAACTAATAAAATAATATATATATTTTTTAAAATTCTACAATAATAATAAATCTGAACAAAAAGCCCTGAATCACCGTCCCTTCGTTTTACTCACCACACTGTTCCGCCAAGTCATTCGCATTCAATGTTGGTCATACACGTTTCTTTTTTTATATATCTATATCTATATATATATAGATATAGATATATATATATATAAATGTCTGAGCAATTTTTCATCTGCAATTAAACGCATTTCATTTCTCCGGGACGGCTGAGTGGCAATTAAAAGGCGGCTTCTCGAAAATACAGCACTTAACGCATAATAAATCAAAGATAGCAGCAATTTGTCTTTCAGTTTTCATTAAGAGTCGCGGAGAAATGAACAGGAACAGCACGGTGAGTGCACTTCCTCTAATGTATTCACCATTTAAACCTTAATGTCCGAGGGAAGAAATTATGGTTTGGAATTTATGCAAATTGCGCAGTTTCAATTAATAATAATCTGGACCGGGTGGTCTGGCGCAGACAAATAATTACCAAGAAGGGATTTGAAAACATATTTAAAAAAAAAAAACAAAAAAAAAAAATGACTGAACTCTGCTGTATTACTACGGGTTTTGTCTTTGCACCGGCCTGGGCCTGTTGCAGGTCACGGGTTTACTCGGTGGGGTTTGAAAGAAAAGCCCCCCGTCATCAGTATTAACTGGGGCGCTTTGGGAGTTTTGTATTTTCAGCAGATTCCCCCTTAAACACAGAACTCATCCGCTGTGATTGGTTGCGGCTCCGCAGTGCCCCATTGTCCCGCCGATCCGTTTGTTCGCTCGGTTTCCTGCACACAAACAAAACTTTCCTGCCATCCCGGGCTGCTTTGTGCTGTGACAACCTGGAATATTGGATTCCCTCAACTATTTCCCGAGGAAAAGAACAAAACGCAAGGGTATGCAGTCGAGTCCTTTCCAAATCTGCATTTTTGAAAGTTATTTTCTAATGTACGTTTTGAATTGAATTGTGATTTTTTTTTGGGGGGGGGGATAAAATGCTGGAAAGGTCCACTTTGCATAAAATATTCCAAGAAGATGTCATGTTTTTATGGATGCTCTACTGAATCTAAGCAAGCAAGAATATTCTTTTGGCTCATTTTGCCTCCTGTTTGGTATTCCTGGAAAGCCTCCTGATTTATTCAGAGTCAAACATGTTTAACATCACTCTGACGGTGTCAAAGGTCAACGAGGTATTAGATCAAACCGGCCTGCTTCTTCATGTGGAATAAGGGCTGATACTTCTGGAATTATTTCCCCCCCCCAAGTTCCCTCATGCATCTTCTCCCGGTTTCTTCCATATTTCTGAGTTGTCGCGCCGAAGGCTCACGGTAATTGGTGAAGCAGCGCCGTCCGGATCCGTTTCAAGCCCTGACCTGCCCTTTCCTCTTCTTCTCCCTCTCAGTATATTTTAGCAGGATGTACAGCTTCATGGGAGGCGGGTTGTTCTGTGCCGGAGTCGGGAACATACTCCTCATCGTTTCTACAGCAACCGACTACTGGATGCAGTACCGCCACTCCAGTAACTACATGCACCAGGGCCTGTGGCGGTACTGTGTGCCTGGGAAGTGCATGACGCACACTGACAGCATCGGTGAGACTCGCTCCACGCTGGCTGGGGTTCGTTGTGTGTTTTAGTGTCTGACTGTGTGTCGCATCAGGTTTGTTTGCTTTCCAGTGAACAGTGAAAGGCCAAGGCGCGTCATGAATCAGATGGAAAAACTTTTGAAGTCTCTTTGTTTCAGAAAGATGTAAAATCGGTGGACCAAGCTTCTTCTGATTGCTACTCTACCTTGTTGAACCGATAGAACCGACAGTCATCCACATGTCCATAAGCTTATTGTGATACAGGACGGTGTACTGTAAAACAATAAGTAAGTAGATGCAGCATTGAAGCTACAGTCCATAAAACAGGAAACTCTGAATGATTACATTGTGAGATAAAAATAGGAAAAAATGTTAGAAAAAAGAAAAATCTGTAAATATAAAATCAAAGACAGTAATGATTAGGACTGTAACGAACGATTATCTCAGTAATAGATTAGTCAGATCAGGGCCGTGCAGAGACCACTAAAGGGGCAGGTGCTCAAAAAAAAGGCACATCTAACCACATTCTAGGACATAATATTAACTAAGCCACAGCTTTCAGAGTTTAATAAACAATGATAAATTACTAAATTGTGAGATATGCAATCAAAGCTAAGGAAAATATCTATATAGAGCATACAACTTTGCTATTTTATTAGTAATTTCTTTCTGCAGGTCTATTTTGTTGTAGGAAAGTATTGCAATAATCAAACCTGCAATTTAGCAAGATATGTAAATCAGAGCTACACCACCAGACATATTTTGTCTTTACAGAATTACACTATTAAAAATATAAACAAGGGCACAATGTAACCATTTAGTGGACTGTAACCTATAAAACAAAGAGCTGCATGTTTGCTACACTTGCAGTGGAGATGAAGATGGTCCATTCAGGTAAGCAGAGCTGCATCAAACTTTAATGTGGAACTGCAGAAAAAAGAAGAAAAAAAAGAGCTAATATTTAATTGTTAATGCATGTCAACATGAGAAAAGCCTACTGAGTTTTGCTTAAAAAACTTTTTTTAAAATTAAAATCGCACATTTTTGTCTCATGAAGTGAAAAAATTATTTGCAAAACAAACTTATTTGCGCTGTCATAAATCTTTTCTTGCTATTCTAAGTTTTTGTTTGTGACTCAAAGTTTTGCTTGTGATTCTCACATGACGTCGTGGGCAGGGCCCAAAATCGCAACAAAAGATTTCTGATGTGTGCAAATAAAAGTTTGTTTTGCAAATAACTTTTTAAGTTTATGAATGAGTCATTTAATTTAAAAATAAGTCTTTTAAACAAAACGTTTTGTTAAAAAAAATAAATCATTACAATTCCAAACGTTTTGATTACAATTTTTTTATTTAATTGAGGTTAGGTTTTTTTTTTCATTGAATAACTGGGAGAATTTTTTTTTTAACTTTATACTCTGTGAACCAGACCCTAAACTTACTTAAAGTCTGGATTGAGTTTTTTCCCCTTCATTAATGACACACTTTTATTACATACATTATATGGTAATTCAAGGTGAGTTATTTTTAATTCTAAACGAATATCCTTGTTGGACTATTATTTAAGTGCTATTCTCCTTCAAGATACATTTACCTAACACTAGAATAAATACAATGTACATTAAGCAGCAAAGGAAATTAGAAGATCGGACATTTATCCATTATGGAGATGATCGGTTTTGTACGGGCGATGTCCCTATTGCATAAGCGATACTGAGGAATGACTGATATCATTAACGATACAGGGAAGAAGCTTTTAGTTATCTAGCTTTGCTAGCAAAGTCGTTAGCTAGCAGCTAGCTAACAGCACAACAACAACAGCCTAATGTCTGTATGATAAAACTACTGAATAGATAGATAAGAACAGTTTTTCCTCACCTGTCTGTCTCCTCCCGCTCAGTAGTTCTTCAGAGAAAGGCAGACGCAGAGGCCTGTCAGTGTCTGTTGTATTTCATTACCTCTCTGCTTAAACCGCTACTCGAACGATACGTTCAACGTTTTCCGTCATCTGACAAGCAGCAAGTCTACTCCACTTTATCCACCAAAAACGTTTTTTTTTTTTAATTCACCAATTAAAAAAAAATTGGTGAATTAATCTAGATCGTTCTGTAATCTAGAACGTTCGCTACGTTCAGCTCTCACTGCGCGAGAGGCAATTTTGCGTCGAGCGTCACGGGCAAAAGGTCAAAGGTAACAAGGGTTTATTATGTTGTACAAAAAGGGCACTTAGGGGCAAGGAGCTAAAGGGGCAGGTGCTCAAGCACCCCCAGCTCCCTCCCCCCTGCACGTGCCTGAGTCAGATGATCATTCGGACAGCTGATCGATTAATCAGATTCTAAGAGTTGGCACATTTTGCTGATTTTTTTATTTTTATTTTACCACGTTTTTAATACAATATTTGTAATGCATTGAAAATATTTTTAAAAATTCAGTTACTGTAAAAAAACAAAACAAACATTTTTAAATAAAAAAATGAACTTTTTTGGCTGAAATTCAATAATATAGCAGTCCTTTAGTTTGTGCACGCTGATTCATTTGTAGATTATTCGACTATTTTTTGGATTAACAGATTAATAATTACATAGCAAAAGATACTTAAGGGATTTTTTATTTTTTTTTGTAGAACTTGAACCAGATGAAGCTAACACTATATTCTATGACTTCAGGAGTTCTGTGTAGAACATGTTTACAAAGGTGTTTTTTTCATTTTATTTTTATCTTAAGCGCAAAATGCATATGTTTTTTTTATACAGTTTTGGCCTAATTTTTGGTCTGACTGTGTTGTTCTTTCTGCAAATGGCCTATTTTTGAGTCTGTACACGCCAGTCAATGATTAATTGATTACTTAATTAGTTGACGATTGTTTCAGCAATCGATTGTTCATGATTAATCGCTTCAGCCCTAATAATGACATCAAAAGACTGAAAAAAAAAGTTTTCTGCCAAAGTTTTCTGTACCTACAATCATCACATTGTGAAACAAAGTTCATTAAGGGGAAAAAACAACTTTGAAAACAATAAAGACACACACACAAAAAAATAGATTTTCAAATAATAAGTCAATTGAAAAACAAACACAAAAAGCACAGTGAATACAGAACCCTCCACAGATCAGCAGCTCACAGGCCATCATGGATTACATTGTGAGATAAAATTTCAGTGTTACAAAGAACAATAAAGATAGAACATTCAGTTCAAGGTGATGTAGCAGATAGAATGACCTAAGACAGCGGTGTCAAACTCCAGTCCTCAGGGCTGCTGTCCTGCAGTTTTTAGATGTACCACAGGTACAAAACACTGGAATAAAATGATTTAATTATCTCCTTCTTGTTCTCCTAGAGCCTTGCTAACAACCTAATTATTCTATTCAGGTGTGGTGCAGTTGAGCAGTGGCCCTCCAGGACTGGAGTTTGATACCTGTGACCTAAGACTTAAGAAAACTAAGCTTTTGATATTAGCCCGTTTTACTTTGACTGAGTAAATGTTTTTCACCTGCACCACTGCGCGCCTCGGATCATTCTCGTGGCCGCTTCCTCTTTCCCCACGGTGACCTTTTGACCCCGAGAAGCACGTAAAGCTTTCCTGTCATGTAGCAGAGAACACGAAACTCTGTCCGCTTTCTCCAGAAACATCTCTCTCATCCCACAGCGTACTGGGACGCCACTCGGGCCTTCATGATCCTCTCCCTGCTGGCTTGTTTCATCGGCATCGTGATCGGCATTATGGCCTTCATCCACTACTCTTCCTTCGACGGGTTTGACAAGACGTTTGCAGCCGGGATCCTCTTCTTCATCTCCTGTAAGTTATTCGCTAATAACCACACGATGCTCTGTTTCTCTCCGTTTGTGCCGAACTGAAGGTGGTAACTGCTGAATATCCGTCACACAGGCTTCTTCGTGCTGTTGGCCATGGCCGTCTACACGGGAGTGACGGTCAACTACTACGGGAAACGCTATGGCAGCTGGCGATTCTCCTGGTCCTACATTATGGGCTGGGTGGCGGTGGTGCTCACCTTTTTCTCAGGTGCAAACCTTAACATTTTTTGTACACGCATGGATATATTTCACTCGTTTTAATCGAGCGTTCTTTCTAGGTATCTTCTACATGTGTGCCTACCGGATGCACGAATGCCCAAGGAACTCCAACTCGCGCTGAAGCGCTTCAGAATCTGTAAGCGATACCACATGGCTGAAAAGAACCAGAGTTGATGTGAATCTTCCAAACAACTTCCCGTAACTTGTCACGTTCAACGATAAGCAAAAATAAAGGAGAAAAAAGTGTTCAGTTTGTCTCATTTTTTAAATGTCTGTACTGATCATTTCATTGCTTTTCATCTGGATCGTGGCTGAAGGATCTCAGGACCAGTATGGAAAATGAATTGCAGCGCTAATTTCTCAACCATTGGTGTCTAATCAAATCAATATGATTCACTGATTATACATGACTATTAAAACTGCCATTTATTTTAATTTTGTTTAATTTTATAGATTTTTAGTGCTTTCCTTCCATTTGTATGGACAATCTTTTTCTATTAAACGGGGGGAACCATTTTCCTCTACAAATTCTCCAACTGGTGGTGTTCCTCCAGGATTCACCTTGGAACCACTTTCATTTGAGCTACATATGCTTCCTTTGGGTTGAATATTTTGGTGAATATTTCATTTGATTATCATGAAAAATAACTGTTAAATGTTTGTAACTGCCATTGAACACCAATGACTGTACAGTGGTTAAGATCTACTCTGAATTGCACTACAAAGATGCATTTTTTTAGTGCAGTTTCTACTTAAGTGTTGAAACTCATTGAGCCTTTTTACAGTTAAGTCATAATGATTTAGCCTCTTTGAAATTAGCACCTCTTAGCACTATCGCGGTAACATCAAAATATGGAGCCATTTTGATTTGTAGAAATAGCGAGTGTAAACTCTTGGTTGTTTTTGTTCCTTTTAACTTGTTTCAAAGGAAACATAATAGACCAACGTTTAAAGTTACATCACAGAATTTCCAGTTATAGTTATTGAAATACTAGAAAGTTGGACATTTTAAAGAGACCAGAAGACTTGCAAGAAGTAAACTGAGTCCAAAGTTATTTATTATTTATTTATTCTTCTTTTGGTGAAGAACTATGCAACAGATACAACTCCATCTCAAAAGTAAGCAACAGAAATACATTGATAAGGCAACATAAACATTAACCATTTTAACTAAGAAACTCACAGAGAGTTAAAAAAAAAAAACAATGTCCAGTGGACAGTAATTATTTGTTTACTCTTCAGAACATGCATTTGAAATATGAATAAGGCCATCTGTGACATTGAACATAAAGAAAGAACATCTGTTGAGGCTGCAGTGCAGCTTAGTCGACCTCCTCTATGGTGGGGCCTGAGCCCCCTCCTGTTCGGGTCGCACCAGCTCCTGGCATCTGTCCTTCACTCTGGTACAGCTTGGTCATAATCGGGTTGCACAACTTCTCAAGCTCCTTCTGCTGGTGCTCAAACTCCTCTTTCTCTGCAGTCTAAAAAAAACAACAAAGAAACAAACAAACAATGTTAAATATAATTTTCTACCATTTTCTGGGTGAAATAAAGCTGAGAAGTGCCAGGATATTTTCAATTCAGTAATTCTTAAATTAAACCTTTTCCTAAAATAATTTGGGTTTTTCTTTATACTGTGGGAAAAATGCAACATAAAATTCAACAGATGCATGTACAAAACTGCAGAGAATCATTTTCACCCACTCTAAACAATTTATTAATTTGTGTGCACAGCTGGCCCGTTACCACATGGACGTTGCTATGTCGACAGACAGAGATAATGACCAACAAACTCCATCTTTGCTGTTTTAGATTATTGAATAACAGAAAATGGGAACCATATTTGGATTGATTTTTTTTTTTTACAACACGACAATAGGTATAATCACCAGCAGAAAAACATATTGACATATACGGACGGATGAGAACAAGTCTGAGAACACGGAGGATCTGCGTCGGGTTGTTTTGCAGCAAGGAACCGGAAGAGAATAAACCTTCTATTTTTAATCAATATTGATTAAAAATAGACTTGAAAGTAGGGTGGAGAAATATTCCAGTGGGGCTGTGACCAGAAAATGGTTTTTCACGGTGATCAGTTGGCCAATTGGATATTGATCCAGTAAACAGAGTCCCACTGCAGCTTTATGCCTCTTATTAGCAGACATAAATTTAGTTGAACACTTAAGGCTGTTACAATAACAAATTTTAATGGACGATAAATTGCCCCAGATATTCTATTACCATGTTGAGACCATTTTCAACTACTTTAACAATAATAATGACATATTAATCCAAGAATATCCATTCAAAGATAAAAAAAAAGTCATTTCTGAAGAACACTTAACTCAATAATCATTCAGCTTAGACAGGGAAAACAGGTAAAAGTGGCAGGTAGTGCAAGCTACCTACTTTGTAATGGGTGTTGAATGTTTACAGAGTTTCTCAAAATGGCAGCTTTTCAGCAATACAAAAGGGGAACATCTCTAACAATCCATGTCCAAATGGAAATTATGGTGTTCATTTGAATTTGTCCAGCGATTAATTGATTGTGAACTTATGAGCTCTGCAGCCCAACTCAAAGCTGTCTCAAAATGTCATGTGAGATCCGCAAATACAAGAGCATCTAGTAGCAGTACCAGCCTGCAGGAATCTTCATGCAGAAATGCTATGACCTGTATACAATCAATGAGTGAGAAGTAGCTCATTTCACAATGAAAACAGAGTTAATGCCTCTTCAATCTATATGTCTTACAAAACTATTGAAACTACTTCTCTCAAACTCGAACCTGATTTTTGTCGAGCCAGCTGATGACCTCATTGCATTTGTCCAGGATCTTCTTCTTGTCCGACTCGCTGATCTTGTCCTTCAGCTTCTCGTCCTCTATGGTGGACCTAATGTTGAAGGTGTAGGACTCCAGGCTGTTCTTGGCCACCACCTTTTCTCGCTGCAAGTCGTCTTCGGCCCTGTACGTCTCCGCTTCGTGAACCATGCGCTCGATATCCTCTTTGCTCAAGCGACCTTGGAGAGCAAGGAAGGGAGAAGCAAAATGGGTTATGATGAAAAGCTACGATAAAAACTGACGGCCGGGGTTTAGCTTTTCAATAAATTCAAAAGAGTTTTGCTACCTTTGTCATTTGTGATGGTGATTTTGTTCTCCTTCCCAGTGCTCTTGTCGACGGCGGAGACGTTCATGATGCCGTTAGCGTCGATATCGAACGTCACCTCAATCTGAGGGACCCCGCGAGGAGCTGGCGGTATTCCCGTCAGCTCAAATTTCCCGAGGAGATTGTTATCTTTGGTCATGGCCCTTTCGCCCTCAAACACCTATGAAGACGACAGCTAAGGTCAACTCAACTGGAACTCATTTCATCTTTTGGAAGACGACCGTAAATAGACGGCTGCCTTGCCTGAATGAGCACGCCGGGCTGGTTGTCGGAGTAAGTTGTGAAGGTCTGGGTCTGTTTGGTGGGGATGGTGGTGTTCCTCTTGATCAGCACGGTCATGACTCCGCCTGCTGTCTCGATGCCCAGAGACAAGGGCGTGACGTCCAACAGAAGCAGGTCCTGAACATTCTCAGATTTGTCTCCGCACAAGATGGCCGCCTGGACAGCTGCGAAACAAACATTTAGAGTCTTCGTCTTGAAATTACGGCGTCATTTAAAAGGTGTATAGTGAGCATACCTGCACCGTACGCCACCGCCTCGTCAGGGTTGATGCTCTTGTTGAGTTCCTTCCCATTAAAGAAGTCCTGCAGGAGCTTCTGGATCTTTGGGATGCGGGTCGAGCCTCCCACCAAGACGATCTCGTGGATCTGAGCCTTGTCCATCTTGGCGTCTCGGAGAGACTTCTCCACGGGCTCCAGCGTTCCGCGGAACAGGTCCGCGTTCAGCTCCTCGAAGCGCGCCCTGGTGATGGACGTGTAGAAGTCGATGCCCTCGTACAGGGAGTCGATCTCGATGCTGGCCTGCGTGCTGGAAGACAGCGTGCGCTTGGCCCGCTCGCAGGCCGTGCGCAGGCGACGCACTGCCCTCTTGTTGTCGCTGATGTCCTTCTTGTACTTGCGCTTGAACTCGGAGATGAAATGGTTCACCATGCGGTTGTCGAAGTCCTCACCGCCCAGGTGGGTGTCGCCCGCCGTGGCCTTCACCTCGAAGATGCCGTCCTCAATGGTCAAGATGGAGACGTCGAAAGTGCCGCCGCCCAGGTCGAAGATGAGGACGTTCTTCTCGCATCCGACCTGAAATGAAAAGAGGCATTTTTATCTGTTGTTCTAATGTCTGAACCACTTTATCAACTTTTGAAACTGTTGGTAGTTTTGAATCCAGGAAAAAAAAAGGGGATTACAAGATCATCCCCATGTACGTATCAATGCATCTGTTTGAAACTTTTGATGTTTACTAAACTCAGAAAGGTGCATCAAAGTGTTTTGATGCATTAAATGAAAATGAAAGAGAAATTTTAAAAAATTAAGCAGAGAGCTTTAAAGCTGAACTAGGAAGTCCTGAGAAAACCGTGGAGTTAACCTGACATTTTTAACCATCACACCTTACCGTCCCCTTCAACACGGTGGAGCCTAGGACAGTTTTCCTGTCATGTTAATCAGTCAATCAAGTTTATTTGTGTAGCACGTTTCAGCAACAAGGCAGTTCAAAGTGCTTTTCATCACAAAGGCACAAAAATATTAAGTCCTAAAAATAACATACAGACGCCTGTAATGTCAGGTTGTTTCTCCACAATTGCCACAGCAATCTTGACATGCACTGTGTGGGAGACGTGTGTGAGCAGCACGCACATGAGCATGATTCACAGTGCCTAGACCTTTCCTACTCAATCTGACTGGTTGCTGCTGATCAGGAGCAATGCATTTCTGCAGATGGTAATAGGACCACTGGGGGGAGCCAGAAAAGCTTGATCTTTCTCACAGATTATCTGTCTCATATTATTCTGTCAGTACAAAGTGACAGTTTTAGCAAATGTGTAATAACAACCTTTTTTTTTTTTTATAAAAGTTACCTACTGCAGCTTTAAAACATAGGATGAACGACTATAATTGGGACTCAATTTTCCTCTTCTGTTTACAAAAGCAACAATTTCAATTATATCTAAATCCCTTAAGGGGAAAAAAAATTCAAAAGTCAAAGGAAGAATTTGTCTGTGAATTGCAAAGAAGTGCTTAGAATTGTTTTTTTTTTCTTTTTACCTTTTTGTCCAAACCGTAAGCAATGGCAGCAGCTGTTGG
This sequence comes from Poecilia formosa, assembly GCF_000485575.1. Lineage (NCBI taxonomy): Eukaryota > Metazoa > Chordata > Actinopteri > Cyprinodontiformes > Poeciliidae > Poecilia > Poecilia formosa. The sequence continues at coordinate 2,076,974 of NW_006800002.1, forward strand.
CTCGTTAATGATACGCAGAACATTGAGCCCAGAAATGGTCCCAGCATCTTTGGTGGCCTGGCGCTGAGAGTCATTGAAGTAGGCAGGTACAGTCACCACGGCATTTGTTATAGTCTGAACCAAAAAAACAAAAGCAAAAATAAAAAAAAATAAATAAAAAAAAAGCAGAGAATATATTTTCATATTTTAACGAGATATTTTGTAAATCAATTTGTTCTTTATTGAAGTTTTAAACTGAACTGTTTGTATAAATTCAAACAGGTGTACAAACACATTTTTATCAGGTAAAATTCTTAAGATGAATATTGTCATATTTTTACAGCATCATTTTTGTCTTGGAGATACTAAGGAAGCATTCTGACTCAAAACATACAAGGTTCCTCCCTTTGCAATACAAAATGCATCTCAAACACTTTGCAAATGATGAATATATGCCAAAAGTTGTACAGCGGCATACTAAAAGTTTGAGTAGACTTGTGTACCTTGCCAAGGTATGCCTCAGCAATCTCCTTCATCTTCAGCAGCACCATGGAGGAGATCTCCTCCGGGTAGAAGGTCTTCGTCTCCCCTTTGTACTCCACTTTCACTTTGGGCCTCGAGCTATCATTGATGATGGTGAAGGGCCAGTGTTTCATGTCTGATTGGACAACGCTATCGTCAAAACGACGCCCAATAAGCCGCTTTGCATCTGAGGAAACAGCAGAGAAACTGTCAGTGAGCTTTGTTACTACCTCCCTAATCAGGTCAGTATTCATACTTTTTTATTTTCTCTTTAAAAACAAGCAAAAGTCGTACCAAAAACGGTGTTGTTGGGATTGAGGGCCACCTGGTTCTTGGCTGCATCTCCAATCAGCCTCTCTGTGTCAGTAAAGGCCACATAACTGGGCGTGGTCCGGTTTCCCTGGTCATTAGCAATGATCTCAACTTTCCCGTGCTGAAACACTCCCACACAAGAGTAGGTAGTGCCCAGGTCAATGCCTACAGCTGGTCCCTTGGACATGGTCTCTAAAAGAGGAAGAGTAGTTATTAATCATTAAACAGACAGTAAAGCACCAATCAGCATGTCACAGATGACCCCGGATCTCTTTAAGTCCCTGTGAAGAGTTGTGATGAAGTGTACGGAGCAACAAAGCTATTAACAGACTCTGAGCACATCATTCATGAGGGAAGGGGAAAAATCTAGAGCACCTGTTAAAAGGCCATTAGTCAGTCAGAGGCCTAACAACAGGACTTTATTGTGACAACACAGATCTCTTCCAGGAACAATGTTCACTACATCCTAACTGACAAAAGAAAAAAGGTTTTCTACAGACTTCATGGGTTTAAGTCAGACCCAGAACACCAAGAATAATAATATAATGGAAAGCAAGCTGTAACTTCACTACATGATCACTACAAATAACCAAGAATATTTTAAGTGTTTGGGTCGTAGACTGAACACATATAAAGTTAAATATCAACCTGTTTCAAGAGTTGAGTGGAGTAGTCTCGCTCCTGATTTATTAGAAGCTGATTTAACTTACAGACAACCTAATGAAGGGATTTCCAGAACTTAAAATAGACCTAATGACCAGATTGTAGCAAAGCCCTAAACAGTTTGCTATAAATGGGAACATGAATTATAAAATGTCAGGCTATGAATGAGCTACAACCTCAATTTTTTTCTACATCAGGCTGCAATGAGATTAACTGTATCTGTGCCATTTGTTTCAGTAGCTCTGCTGTTGCCATGCTGCTTGTGTTCAGCTTGAGTTTTCTTGTCTGTAAAGAAAGAGCATTATTTGTTAAGGCATTAAAAATAAAGGTGCTCTCATACAAGTTAATGTTTCTTAGAAAATCTGAATCCTCAGTAAATTTCACTGTCAAAAACCTAAGCATCTTAGCATCAAAACACAAACAATTCCATTTACTTTTAGGTAAATAAATCGAATTAAAAGGGATTTGATTATCATTACTTGATTCAGAACTTTAAATATAAAGATTGAGCATCTCGTTTGCTTGAGCAGACAAAAATCTGGAATAGAGCATTTATACAAAGATTTTACCATTTAAAACCTGATGTTGATCCAGCTTATCCAGGTTATAATTCGGTTTGACAGCAAGGGGTAGCCTAATGCTACCTTAAAAATCTGCATGCTTTTGCACCCCAAATTATCCGAAGCAGGTTAAGTGAGAGCTGGGGCGGTGTATCCTTAAAGAGTGCTAGGAACTTTCTGGAATTTTCCCCTTAATTTAAGACGTTAAAGAATATTAAAGAAAAGCGTATGGAAGTGGAGTTCAAGGGCCCAAAAACTGTTGAGTTAACCGATGTGAATAACAATAAGTACAGATAAAATGCAACAAGATCATTTCTGACATGTTGCTGGGTGACTTTAATTATGTCCAAAAAGTATAGTTGGACCATTGTAACACAACAAATGGCAATGTAAGAATGGGGAACAGTAAAACTGTAAAACATGTCAAACAGTCGTTAGTTTGAAACGTTGCTCGAACGTTAAAGCCTCAAAATCTACTATTTCACGGTTTGTTTGTTCTTCCTCACTACTTAAAAAATATACAAATAAACAAATTAATAAGACTAGTAAAACGTCAAATACCTTCGTTGAATCAGCAGACTTGGTTCTTCTCGAATTACAGCGGTTGTAACCGATACTCTTGATGAACTTCTCCGTTCAGTAAACCTGGATGAGGACAGTTGTGATTTCTCCGGTTGTCTTGGTGATCTGCTTCTCTGCGCGTGTGCTTGCTGCTGCTGCAGGGGCCGCGCCTCCTCATAAACACTGGCACGCGGAATTCTCTAGAACACAGGAGGAAGCTAGCCAATCATCTGCCGTCATACTTCCCACCTCCTAAAAAAACGACCAATTAGAGAGGTTTACACACCAAATGCTACAAGGAAGAAATGTGTTTCGAATAATGGAGGTTTCTAGTAATGACTAGCAATACTGAAAAAGGAAAGATCCAGTAGCAGCCACAGACTTCTTGTTCATCCACCTACGTTTCAGAGTATTATGTTTTCCTGGGTGTGCAATTTTTTTTAACACAAAACCTGAACGTTTTTAGATTCTATTTACAATGGGTAGAAAAATTATTTATTATCCAGTTTGTAGTGTTGCACTTTTTGTCCAACTACATCTGCAAACTACATCTAAAAACTTCTGTACTGTAATGGGATTTAATGTGATACACCAACTGTGGAAGCTCATTTATTATACACAAGAAGAAAAAGTTATATTTATGCCAAACAATACTTAAATACTAAAGGAAATTCATTTGAAACATGAAAAACAAGAGGAACACCTTCAGAAATGAACATATTTATTAAAACAGGAACATATTCTTTATTTTGTAGGTTAAGTAGGTGATAGCAGGTGCCTGCAGAAGAGCAACAGGAAGAGTAGTTATGAATCAGTAAACAAAAATTGTTTACTGTACATATGGCCTCCAGCTATCTGACCACATGGGGGCAGAACAAGGTAATTTCAAAGGTCAAAGACATTCACTTAATGCATAGATGAACATCCTGCTTGGGGATCGTATAGATAAAAAATGAACTGTTGAAAATAGTGATCAGCAAACCTGTTACTAGAATAAAAAAAAAGGAAATGATTGAATATATAACACGCAATTAATTCGGAAGCAAAAGGTGGAGCGATAAATATAAATTACAAAGTGATAGAAAAACAGAGAAAGGATTGTATGATACAGTTGTGCTCATAAATATACAAACCTTGACACAATTCAGATTTTTTGTTTTGGCCATTTTTCCGAGAACATGGATGATAACACAAAAACATTCTTCTACACATAGTTATTGGGTGACGCCATTTATTGTCTATAATCTGTGCTTATTCATTTTAAATCATGTTGACACCAGAAACTTTCCAAACCCTGATCAAAACTTCACATACCCCAGTCCTTAATATTGTGTATTGCCCCTCTGAACATCAGCATGGAGTCTTGTGGTAGATGTGGATGAGGCTCTTTATTTTCTCTGATGGTTAAGTTGTCTGTTCTTCTTGGCAAAAAGCCTGTGGTTCCTGTAAATTCCTGGGCTGCCTTGAATGACCTGCATGTTTGTTCCAGAAATGTTTATGCTTGTCTCTGTGCTTCCTGGTGAACTGTAAGCAGAATATTTTGTGGCACTTTTAAAGTAATATCTTTCTTCTGGTGACTCAATCTTGCAGTCTATTTTTCTTCAAGTGCCTTCTTATCTCTCAAGAAACTTCTCTATTTTCAGAGAACTGTGGCTGTTTTATAGATGAAGTTATTTGTGGACTGTTTCTTTGCGTTCCTAACAATTTTTCTGAACTTTCCGGTGGTTTATCTACCTCTGGTTTCACTCTATGAAGCACCAAAGCAACCCCAAACTGTCCCACTGCTATGAACATGAGTGTGTTTCTGTATAATGCTATGTTTCCAAAATGTTGAGTTAGTTTTACTCCTTATGTAACCGGATGCTCATCAAACAAGAAGTTCCACATTAGTCTATGGGTTGACGTGTCCTGAGAATCACCAAGATGTTTTTGGTAAATGTGAGCCAGTATGTCTTTGTGTTCTTGTTGGTCTGCAGTGGTTTTGGCTTAGGAACGCTCCGATGATTGCCATTTTTGCTCAGTTGGTATCTTAGAATCATGAACGACTTAGATTGACAGAGGCAAGTGAGCCCTGCAGCACTTTAGATCTTACTCTGGGTTCTTTTGTTACCTTTCTGATGAGTTGCCAATTGGCTTTTGGAGTAATCTNTTTGTGACTCAAAGTTTTGCTTGTGATTCTCACATGACGTCGTGGGCAGGGCCCAAAATCGCAACAAAAGATTTCTGATGTGTGCAAATAAAAGTTTGTTTTGCAAATAACTTTTTAAGTTTATGAATGAGTCATTTAATTTAAAAATAAGTCTTTTAAACAAAACGTTTTGTTAAAAAAAATAAATCATTACAATTCCAAACGTTTTGATTACAATTTTTTTATTTAATTGAGGTTAGGTTTTTTTTTTCATTGAATAACTGGGAGAATTTTTTTTTTAACTTTATACTCTGTGAACCAGACCCTAAACTTACTTAAAGTCTGGAGTGAGTTTTTTCCCCTTCATTAATGACACACTTTTATTACATACATTATATGGTAATTCAAGGTGAGTTATTTTTAATTCTAAACGAATATCCTTGTTGGACTATTATTTAAGTGCTATTCTCCTTCAAGATACATTTACCTAACACTAGAATAAATACAATGTACATTATGCAGCAAAGGAAATTAGAAGATCGGACATTTATCCATTATGGAGATGATCGGTTTTGGACAGGCGATGTGCCCCTATTGCATAAGCGATACTGAGGAATGACTGATATCATTAACGATACAGGGAAGAAGCTTTTTGTTATCTAGCTTTGCTAGCAAAGTCGTTAGCTAGCAGCTAGCTAACAGCACAACAACAACAGCCTAATGTCTGCATGATAAAAATACTGAATCGATAGATAAGAACAGTTTTTCCTCACCTGGCTGTCTCCTCCCGCTCAGTAGTTCTTCAGAGAAAGGCAGACGCAGAGGCCTGTCAGTGTCTGTTGTATTTCATTACCTCTCTGCTTAAACCGCTACTCCGTGCTGAAGCAGAAACGATACGTTCAACGTTTTCCGTCATCTGACAAGCAGCAAGTCTACTCCACTTTATCCACCAAAAACGTTTTTTTTTTTTAATTCACCAATTAAAAAAAAATTGGTGAATTAATCTAGATCGTTCTGTAATCTAGAACGTTCGCTACGTTCAGCTCTCACTGCGCGAGAGGCAATTTTGCGTCGAGCGTCACGGGCAAAAGGTCAAAGGTAACAAGGGTTTATTATGTTGTACAAAAAGGGCACTTAGGGGCAAGGAGCTAAAGGGGCAGGTGCTCAAGCACCCCCAGCTCCCTCCCCCCTGCACGTGCCTGAGTCAGATGATCATTCGGACAGCTGATCGATTAATCAGATTCTAAGAGTTGGCACATTTTGCTGATTTTTTTATTTTTATTTTACCACGTTTTTAATACAATATTTGTAATGCATTGAAAATATTTTTAAAAATTCAGTTACTGTAAAAAAACAAAACAAACATTTTTAAATAAAAAAATGAACTTTTTTGGCTGAAATTCAATAATATAGCAGTCCTTTAGTTTGTGCACGCTGATTCATTTGTAGATTATTCGACTATTTTTTGGATTAACAGATTAATAATTACATAGCAAAAGATACTTAAGGGATTTTTTATTTTTTTTTGTAGAACTTGAACCAGATGAAGCTAACACTATATTCTATGACTTCAGGAGTTCTGTGTAGAACATGTTTACAAAGGTGTTTTTTTCATTTTATTTTTATCTTAAGCGCAAAATGCATATGTTTTTTTTATACAGTTTTGGCCTAATTTTTGGTCTGACTGTGTTGTTCTTTCTGCAAATGGCCTATTTTTGAGTCTGTACACGCCAGTCAATGATTAATTGATTACTTAATTAGTTGACGATTGTTTCAGCAATCGATTGTTCATGATTAATCGCTTCAGCCCTAATAATGACATCAAAAGACTGAAAAAAAAAGTTTTCTGCCAAAGTTTTCTGTACCTACAATCATCACATTGTGAAACAAAGTTCATTAAGGGGAAAAAACAACTTTGAAAACAATAAAGACACACACACAAAAAAATAGATTTTCAAATAATAAGTCAATTGAAAAACAAACACAAAAAGCACAGTGAATACAGAACCCTCCACAGATCAGCAGCTCACAGGCCATCATGGATTACATTGTGAGATAAAATTTCAGTGTTACAAAGAACAATAAAGATAGAACATTCAGTTCAAGGTGATGTAGCAGATAGAATGACCTAAGACAGCGGTGTCAAACTCCAGTCCTCAGGGCTGCTGTCCTGCAGTTTTTAGATGTACCACAGGTACAAAACACTGGAATAAAATGATTTAATTATCTCCTTCTTGTTCTCCTAGAGCCTTGCTAACAACCTAATTATTCTATTCAGGTGTGGTGCAGTTGAGCAGTGGCCCTCCAGGACTGGAGTTTGATACCTGTGACCTAAGACTTAAGAAAACTAAGCTTTTGATATTAGCCCGTTTTACTTTGACTGAGTAAATGTTTTTCACCTGCACCACTGCGCGCCTCGGATCATTCTCGTGGCCGCTTCCTCTTTCCCCACGGTGACCTTTTGACCCCGAGAAGCACGTAAAGCTTTCCTGTCATGTAGCAGAGAACACGAAACTCTGTCCGCTTTCTCCAGAAACATCTCTCTCATCCCACAGCGTACTGGGACGCCACTCGGGCCTTCATGATCCTCTCCCTGCTGGCTTGTTTCATCGGCATCGTGATCGGCATTATGGCCTTCATCCACTACTCTTCCTTCGACGGGTTTGACAAGACGTTTGCAGCCGGGATCCTCTTCTTCATCTCCTGTAAGTTATTCGCTAATAACCACACGATGCTCTGTTTCTCTCCGTTTGTGCCGAACTGAAGGTGGTAACTGCTGAATATCCGTCACACAGGCTTCTTCGTGCTGTTGGCCATGGCCGTCTACACGGGAGTGACGGTCAACTACTACGGGAAACGCTATGGCAGCTGGCGATTCTCCTGGTCCTACATTATGGGCTGGGTGGCGGTGGTGCTCACCTTTTTCTCAGGTGCAAACCTTAACATTTTTTGTACACGCATGGATATATTTCACTCGTTTTAATCGAGCGTTCTTTCTAGGTATCTTCTACATGTGTGCCTACCGGATGCACGAATGCCCAAGGAACTCCAACTCGCGCTGAAGCGCTTCAGAATCTGTAAGCGATACCACATGGCTGAAAAGAACCAGAGTTGATGTGAATCTTCCAAACAACTTCCCGTAACTTGTCACGTTCAACGATAAGCAAAAATAAAGGAGAAAAAAGTGTTCAGTTTGTCTCATTTTTTAAATGTCTGTACTGATCATTTCATTGCTTTTCATCTGGATCGTGGCTGAAGGATCTCAGGACCAGTATGGAAAATGAATTGCAGCGCTAATTTCTCAACCATTGGTGTCTAATCAAATCAATATGATTCACTGATTATACATGACTATTAAAACTGCCATTTATTTTAATTTTGTTTAATTTTATAGATTTTTAGTGCTTTCCTTCCATTTGTATGGACAATCTTTTTCTATTAAACGGGGGGAACCATTTTCCTCTACAAATTCTCCAACTGGTGGTGTTCCTCCAGGATTCACCTTGGAACCACTTTCATTTGAGCTACATATGCTTCCTTTGGGTTGAATATTTTGGTGAATATTTCATTTGATTATCATGAAAAATAACTGTTAAATGTTTGTAACTGCCATTGAACACCAATGACTGTACAGTGGTTAAGATCTACTCTGAATTGCACTACAAAGATGCATTTTTTTAGTGCAGTTTCTACTTAAGTGTTGAAACTCATTGAGCCTTTTTACAGTTAAGTCATAATGATTTAGCCTCTTTGAAATTAGCACCTCTTAGCACTATCGCGGTAACATCAAAATATGGAGCCATTTTGATTTGTAGAAATAGCGAGTGTAAACTCTTGGTTGTTTTTGTTCCTTTTAACTTGTTTCAAAGGAAACATAATAGACCAACGTTTAAAGTTACATCACAGAATTTCCAGTTATAGTTATTGAAATACTAGAAAGTTGGACATTTTAAAGAGACCAGAAGACTTGCAAGAAGTAAACTGAGTCCAAAGTTATTTATTATTTATTTATTCTTCTTTTGGTGAAGAACTATGCAACAGATACAACTCCATCTCAAAAGTAAGCAACAGAAATACATTGATAAGGCAACATAAACATTAACCATTTTAACTAAGAAACTCACAGAGAGTTAAAAAAAAAAAACAATGTCCAGTGGACAGTAATTATTTGTTTACTCTTCAGAACATGCATTTGAAATATGAATAAGGCCATCTGTGACATTGAACATAAAGAAAGAACATCTGTTGAGGCTGCAGTGCAGCTTAGTCGACCTCCTCTATGGTGGGGCCTGAGCCCCCTCCTGTTCGGGTCGCACCAGCTCCTGGCATCTGTCCTTCACTCTGGTACAGCTTGGTCATAATCGGGTTGCACAACTTCTCAAGCTCCTTCTGCTGGTGCTCAAACTCCTCTTTCTCTGCAGTCTAAAAAAAACAACAAAGAAACAAACAAACAATGTTAAATATAATTTTCTACCATTTTCTGGGTGAAATAAAGCTGAGAAGTGCCAGGATATTTTCAATTCAGTAATTCTTAAATTAAACCTTTTCCTAAAATAATTTGGGTTTTTCTTTATACTGTGGGAAAAATGCAACATAAAATTCAACAGATGCATGTACAAAACTGCAGAGAATCATTTTCACCCACTCTAAACAATTTATTAATTTGTGTGCACAGCTGGCCCGTTACCACATGGACGTTGCTATGTCGACAGACAGAGATAATGACCAACAAACTCCATCTTTGCTGTTTTAGATTATTGAATAACAGAAAATGGGAACCATATTTGGATTGATTTTTTTTTTTTACAACACGACAATAGGTATAATCACCAGCAGAAAAACATATTGACATATACGGACGGATGAGAACAAGTCTGAGAACACGGAGGATCTGCGTCGGGTTGTTTTGCAGCAAGGAACCGGAAGAGAATAAACCTTCTATTTTTAATCAATATTGATTAAAAATAGACTTGAAAGTAGGGTGGAGAAATATTCCAGTGGGGCTGTGACCAGAAAATGGTTTTTCACGGTGATCAGTTGGCCAATTGGATATTGATCCAGTAAACAGAGTCCCACTGCAGCTTTATGCCTCTTATTAGCAGACATAAATTTAGTTGAACACTTAAGGCTGTTACAATAACAAATTTTAATGGACGATAAATTGCCCCAGATATTCTATTACCATGTTGAGACCATTTTCAACTACTTTAACAATAATAATGACATATTAATCCAAGAATATCCATTCAAAGATAAAAAAAAAGTCATTTCTGAAGAACACTTAACTCAATAATCATTCAGCTTAGACAGGGAAAACAGGTAAAAGTGGCAGGTAGTGCAAGCTACCTACTTTGTAATGGGTGTTGAATGTTTACAGAGTTTCTCAAAATGGCAGCTTTTCAGCAATACAAAAGGGGAACATCTCTAACAATCCATGTCCAAATGGAAATTATGGTGTTCATTTGAATTTGTCCAGCGATTAATTGATTGTGAACTTATGAGCTCTGCAGCCCAACTCAAAGCTGTCTCAAAATGTCATGTGAGATCCGCAAATACAAGAGCATCTAGTAGCAGTACCAGCCTGCAGGAATCTTCATGCAGAAATGCTATGACCTGTATACAATCAATGAGTGAGAAGTAGCTCATTTCACAATGAAAACAGAGTTAATGCCTCTTCAATCTATATGTCTTACAAAACTATTGAAACTACTTCTCTCAAACTCGAACCTGATTTTTGTCGAGCCAGCTGATGACCTCATTGCATTTGTCCAGGATCTTCTTCTTGTCCGACTCGCTGATCTTGTCCTTCAGCTTCTCGTCCTCTATGGTGGACCTAATGTTGAAGGTGTAGGACTCCAGGCTGTTCTTGGCCACCACCTTTTCTCGCTGCAAGTCGTCTTCGGCCCTGTACGTCTCCGCTTCGTGAACCATGCGCTCGATATCCTCTTTGCTCAAGCGACCTTGGAGAGCAAGGAAGGGAGAAGCAAAATGGGTTATGATGAAAAGCTACGATAAAAACTGACGGCCGGGGTTTAGCTTTTCAATAAATTCAAAAGAGTTTTGCTACCTTTGTCATTTGTGATGGTGATTTTGTTCTCCTTCCCAGTGCTCTTGTCGACGGCGGAGACGTTCATGATGCCGTTAGCGTCGATATCGAACGTCACCTCAATCTGAGGGACCCCGCGAGGAGCTGGCGGTATTCCCGTCAGCTCAAATTTCCCGAGGAGATTGTTATCTTTGGTCATGGCCCTTTCGCCCTCAAACACCTATGAAGACGACAGCTAAGGTCAACTCAACTGGAACTCATTTCATCTTTTGGAAGACGACCGTAAATAGACGGCTGCCTTGCCTGAATGAGCACGCCGGGCTGGTTGTCGGAGTAAGTTGTGAAGGTCTGGGTCTGTTTGGTGGGGATGGTGGTGTTCCTCTTGATCAGCACGGTCATGACTCCGCCTGCTGTCTCGATGCCCAGAGACAAGGGCGTGACGTCCAACAGAAGCAGGTCCTGAACATTCTCAGATTTGTCTCCGCACAAGATGGCCGCCTGGACAGCTGCGAAACAAACATTTAGAGTCTTCGTCTTGAAATTACGGCGTCATTTAAAAGGTGTATAGTGAGCATACCTGCACCGTACGCCACCGCCTCGTCAGGGTTGATGCTCTTGTTGAGTTCCTTCCCATTAAAGAAGTCCTGCAGGAGCTTCTGGATCTTTGGGATGCGGGTCGAGCCTCCCACCAAGACGATCTCGTGGATCTGAGCCTTGTCCATCTTGGCGTCTCGGAGAGACTTCTCCACGGGCTCCAGCGTTCCGCGGAACAGGTCCGCGTTCAGCTCCTCGAAGCGCGCCCTGGTGATGGACGTGTAGAAGTCGATGCCCTCGTACAGGGAGTCGATCTCGATGCTGGCCTGCGTGCTGGAAGACAGCGTGCGCTTGGCCCGCTCGCAGGCCGTGCGCAGGCGACGCACTGCCCTCTTGTTGTCGCTGATGTCCTTCTTGTACTTGCGCTTGAACTCGGAGATGAAATGGTTCACCATGCGGTTGTCGAAGTCCTCACCGCCCAGGTGGGTGTCGCCCGCCGTGGCCTTCACCTCGAAGATGCCGTCCTCAATGGTCAAGATGGAGACGTCGAAAGTGCCGCCGCCCAGGTCGAAGATGAGGACGTTCTTCTCGCATCCGACCTGAAATGAAAAGAGGCATTTTTATCTGTTGTTCTAATGTCTGAACCACTTTATCAACTTTTGAAACTGTTGGTAGTTTTGAATCCAGGAAAAAAAAAGGGGATTACAAGATCATCCCCATGTACGTATCAATGCATCTGTTTGAAACTTTTGATGTTTACTAAACTCAGAAAGGTGCATCAAAGTGTTTTGATGCATTAAATGAAAATGAAAGAGAAATTTTAAAAAATTAAGCAGAGAGCTTTAAAGCTGAACTAGGAAGTCCTGAGAAAACCGTGGAGTTAACCTGACATTTTTAACCATCACACCTTACCGTCCCCTTCAACACGGTGGAGCCTAGGACAGTTTTCCTGTCATGTTAATCAGTCAATCAAGTTTATTTGTGTAGCACGTTTCAGCAACAAGGCAGTTCAAAGTGCTTTTCATCACAAAGGCACAAAAATATTAAGTCCTAAAAATAACATACAGACGCCTGTAATGTCAGGTTGTTTCTCCACAATTGCCACAGCAATCTTGACATGCACTGTGTGGGAGACGTGTGTGAGCAGCACGCACATGAGCATGATTCACAGTGCCTAGACCTTTCCTACTCAATCTGACTGGTTGCTGCTGATCAGGAGCAATGCATTTCTGCAGATGGTAATAGGACCACTGGGGGGAGCCAGAAAAGCTTGATCTTTCTCACAGATTATCTGTCTCATATTATTCTGTCAGTACAAAGTGACAGTTTTAGCAAATGTGTAATAACAACCTTTTTTTTTTTTTATAAAAGTTACCTACTGCAGCTTTAAAACATAGGATGAACGACTATAATTGGGACTCAATTTTCCTCTTCTGTTTACAAAAGCAACAATTTCAATTATATCTAAATCCCTTAAGGGGAAAAAAAATTCAAAAGTCAAAGGAAGAATTTGTCTGTGAATTGCAAAGAAGTGCTTAGAATTGTTTTTTTTTTCTTTTTACCTTTTTGTCCAAACCGTAAGCAATGGCAGCAGCTGTTGGCTCGTTAATGATACGCAGAACATTGAGCCCAGAAATGGTCCCAGCATCTTTGGTGGCCTGGCGCTGAGAGTCATTGAAGTAGGCAGGTACAGTCACCACGGCATTTGTTATAGTCTGAACCAAAAAAACAAAAGCAAAAATAAAAAAAAATAAATAAAAAAAAAGCAGAGAATATATTTTCATATTTTAACGAGATATTTTGTAAATCAATTTGTTCTTTATTGAAGTTTTAAACTGAACTGTTTGTATAAATTCAAACAGGTGTACAAACACATTTTTATCAGGTAAAATTCTTAAGATGAATATTGTCATATTTTTACAGCATCATTTTTGTCTTGGAGATACTAAGGAAGCATTCTGACTCAAAACATACAAGGTTCCTCCCTTTGCAATACAAAATGCATCTCAAACACTTTGCAAATGATGAATATATGCCAAAAGTTGTACAGCGGCATACTAAAAGTTTGAGTAGACTTGTGTACCTTGCCAAGGTATGCCTCAGCAATCTCCTTCATCTTCAGCAGCACCATGGAGGAGATCTCCTCCGGGTAGAAGGTCTTCGTCTCCCCTTTGTACTCCACTTTCACTTTGGGCCTCGAGCTATCATTGATGATGGTGAAGGGCCAGTGTTTCATGTCTGATTGGACAACGCTATCGTCAAAACGACGCCCAATAAGCCGCTTTGCATCTGAGGAAACAGCAGAGAAACTGTCAGTGAGCTTTGTTACTACCTCCCTAATCAGGTCAGTATTCATACTTTTTTATTTTCTCTTTAAAAACAAGCAAAAGTCGTACCAAAAACGGTGTTGTTGGGATTGAGGGCCACCTGGTTCTTGGCTGCATCTCCAATCAGCCTCTCTGTGTCAGTAAAGGCCACATAACTGGGCGTGGTCCGGTTTCCCTGGTCATTAGCAATGATCTCAACTTTCCCGTGCTGAAACACTCCCACACAAGAGTAGGTAGTGCCCAGGTCAATGCCTACAGCTGGTCCCTTGGACATGGTCTCTAAAAGAGGAAGAGTAGTTATTAATCATTAAACAGACAGTAAAGCACCAATCAGCATGTCACAGATGACCCCGGATCTCTTTAAGTCCCTGTGAAGAGTTGTGATGAAGTGTACGGAGCAACAAAGCTATTAACAGACTCTGAGCACATCATTCATGAGGGAAGGGGAAAAATCTAGAGCACCTGTTAAAAGGCTATTAGTCAGTCAGAGGCCTAACAACAGGACTTTATTGTGACAACACGGATCTCTTCTAGGAACAATGTTCACTACATCCTAACTGACAAAAGAAAAAAGGTTTTCTACAGACTTCATGGGTTTAAGTCAGACCCAGAACACCAAGAATAATAATATAATGGAAAGCAAGCTGTAACTTCACTACATGATCACTACAAATAACCAAGAATATTTTAAGTGTTTGGGTCGTAGACTGAACACATATAAAGTTAAATATCAACCTGTTTCAAGAGTTGAGTGGAGTAGTCTCGCTCCTGATTTATTAGAAGCTGATTTAACTTACAGACAACCTAATGAAGGGATTTCCAGAACTTAAAATAGACCTAATGACCAGATTGTAGCAAAGCCCTAAACAGTTTGCTATAAATGGGAACATGAATTATAAAATGTCAGGCTATGAATGAGCTACAACCTCAATTTTTTTCTACATCAGGCTGCAATGAGATTAACTGTATCTGTGCCATTTGTTTCAGTAGCTCTGCTGTTGCCATGCTGCTTGTGTTCAGCTTGAGTTTTCTTGTCTGTAAAGAAAGAGCATTATTTGTTAAGGCATTAAAAATAAAGGTGCTCTCATACAAGTTAATGTTTCTTAGAAAATCTGAATCCTCAGTAAATTTCACTGTCAAAAACCTAAGCATCTTAGCATCAAAACACAAACAATTCCATTTACTTTTAGGTAAATAAATCGAATTAAAAGGGATTTGATTATCATTACTTGATTCAGAACTTTAAATATAAAGATTGAGCATCTCGTTTGCTTGAGCAGACAAAAATCTGGAATAGAGCATTTATACAAAGATTTTACCATTTAAAACCTGATGTTGATCCAGCTTATCCAGGTTATAATTCGGTTTGACAGCAAGGGGTAGCCTAATGCTACCTTAAAAATCTGCATGCTTTTGCACCCCAAATTATCCGAAGCAGGTTAAGTGAGAGCTGGGGCGGTGTATCCTTAAAGAGTGCTAGGAACTTTCTGGAATTTTCCCCTTAATTTAAGACGTTAAAGAATATTAAAGAAAAGCGTATGGAAGTGGAGTTCAAGGGCCCAAAAACTGTTGAGTTAACCGATGTGAATAACAATAAGTACAGATAAAATGCAACAAGATCATTTCTGACATGTTGCTGGGTGACTTTAATTATGTCCAAAAAGTATAGTTGGACCATTGTAACACAACAAATGGCAATGTAAGAATGGGGAACAGTAAAACTGTAAAACATGTCAAACAGTCGTTAGTTTGAAACGTTGCTCGAACGTTAAAGCCTCAAAATCTACTATTTCACGGTTTGTTTGTTCTTCCTCACTACTTAAAAAATATACAAATAAACAAATTAATAAGACTAGTAAAACGTCAAATACCTTCGTTGAATCAGCAGACTTGGTTCTTCTCGAATTACAGCGGTTGTAACCGATACTCTTGATGAACTTCTCCGTTCAGTAAACCTGGATGAGGACAGTTGTGATTTCTCCGGTTGTCTTGGTGATCTGCTTCTCTGCGCGTGTGCTTGCTGCTGCTGCAGGGGCCGCGCCTCCTCATAAACACTGGCACGCGGAATTCTCTAGAACACAGGAGGAAGCTAGCCAATCATCTGCCGTCATACTTCCCACCTCCTAAAAAAACGACCAATTAGAGAGGTTTACACACCAAATGCTACAAGGAAGAAATGTGTTTCGAATAATGGAGGTTTCTAGTAATGACTAGCAATACTGAAAAAGGAAAGATCCAGTAGCAGCCACAGACTTCTTGTTCATCCACCTACGTTTCAGAGTATTATGTTTTCCTCGGTGTGCAATTTTTTTAACACAAAACCTGAACGTTTTTAGATTCTATTTGCAATGGGTAGAAAAATTATTTATTATCCAGTTTGTAGTGTTGCACTTTTTGTCCAACTACATCTGCAAGCTACATCTAAAAACTTCTGTACTGTAATGGGATTTAATGTGATATACCAACTGTGGAAGCTCATTTATTATACACAAGAAGAAAAAGTTATATTTATGCCAAACAATACTTAAATACTAAAGGAAATTCATTTGAAACATGAAAAACAAGAGGAACACCTTCAGAAATGAACATATTTATTAAAACAGGAACATATTCTTTATTTTGTAGGTTAAGTAGGTGATAGCAGGTGCCTGCAGAAGAGCAACAGGAAGAGTAGTTATGAATCAGTAAACAAAAATTGTTTACTGTACATATGGCCTCCAGCTATCTGACCACATGGGGGCAGAACAAGGTAATTTCAAAGGTCAAAGACCTTCACTTAATGGATAGATGAACATCCTGCTTGGGGATCGTATAGATAAAAAATGAACTGTTGAAAATAGTGATCAGCAAACCTGTTACTAGAATAAAAAAAAAGGAAATGATTGAATATATAACACGCAATTAATTCGGAAGCAAAAGGTGGAGCGATAAATATAAATTACAAAGTGATAGAAAAACAGAGAAAGGATTGTATGATACAGTTGTGCTCATAAATATACAAACCTTGACACAATTCAGATTTTTTGTTTTGGCCATTTTTCCGAGAACATGGATGATAACACAAAAACATTCTTCTACACATTGTTATTTGGTGACGCCATTTATTGTCTATAATCTGTGCTTATTCATTTTAAATCATGTTGACACCAGAAACTTTCCAAACCCTGATCAAAACTTCACATACCCCAGTCCTTAATATTGTGTATTGTCCCCCGAACATCAGCATGGAGTCTTGTGGTAGATGTGGATGAGGCTCTTTATTTTCTCTGATGGTTAAGTTGTCTGTTCTTCTTGGCAAAAAGCCTGTGGTTCCTGTAAATTCCTGGGCTGCCTTGAATGACCTGCATGTTTGTTCCAGAAATGTTTATGCTTGTCTCTGTGCTTCCTGGTGAACTGTAAGCAGAATATTTTGTGGCACTTTTAAAGTAATATCTTTCTTCTGGTGACTCAATCTTGCAGTCTATTTTTCTTCAAGTGCCTTCTTATCTCTCAAGAAACTTCTCTATTTTCAGAGAAGTGTGGCTGTTTTTCAGATGAAGTTATTTGTGGAGTTTTTCTTTGCGTCTCTAACAATTTTTCTGAACTTTCCGGTGGTTTATCTACCTCTGGTTTCACTCTATGAAGCACCAAAGCAACCCCAAACTGTCCCACTGCTATGAACATGAGTGTGTTTCTGTATAATGCTATGTTTCCAAAATGTTGAGTTAGTTTTACTCCTTATGTAACCGGATGCTCATCAAACAAGAAGTTCCACATTAGTCTATGGGTTGACGTGTCCTGAGAATCACCAAGATGTTTTTGGTAAATGTGAGCCAGTATGTCTTTGTGTTCTTGTTGGTCTGCAGTGGTTTTGGCTTAGGAACGCTCCGATGATTGCCATTTTTGCTCAGTTGGTATCTTAGAATCATGAACGACTTAGATTGACAGAGGCAAGTGAGCCCTGCAGCACTTTAGATCTTACTCTGGGTTCTTTTGTTACCTTTCTGATGAGTTGCCAATTGGCTTTTGGAGTAATCTAGATAGGTTAACTACTCCCAAGAATAATAATATACAATAATGCATTATTGGATAATGGTATTATGTGTGAAAATGTTTGTGTGACCTTTTCCAGACTGATATCAGTGGCTTTGTTTTCTGTTTTTAATTTTCTGTTCTTGGAACAGTAAACTTTTGATTCAACAAGGGTGCAATTACTTTTCTTTTTAAATTATGTTTGCCTCAGTGTGGATATCTTTTTTTAGAATTTAGAAGCAACAAAAATCTACTAACAAACAAACCCAAATAGAAGAGTGTTTTTAGCTCAATTGACGTTTGAAAATATGTCACGCAAACGTATTCACACCCTTTGAGTGTTTGCACATTTGCCAAGTTAAAATCTCAAACTTTATTGGATTTTATGAAGATTTTATGTGACCGTCCAAAACAAAGTAGTGCATATTACTAAGTGGAATGAAAAACTTACATCATTTTCCACTTATTTTCACAAATAAAAATACCAAAGCGTGGCATTCTGAATCTTACAGAACCACTTCTTTATGGAACAACAGCTGCATTTCCTTTGGTGTATGTCTCTCTACCAACCTTGGAGACTAAAACTACGCCCAATCATCTTTCCTAAATAGCTCAAACTCAATCAAGTTAAACGGTGAACATTCATTTTTGAGTTTTTCACATGGATTTTCAGTTGACTTTAGGTTTGGAGTGGACTATTTAAAATTCAGGTGTAGGTTCATCTGTTCACTTTTAATGTTGGATTGATCATTTTAAAAAGCACTAGATGCGATGAACCAAATAACACAAAATGTATGCAATACAGTATTTGTTATTTTTATCATACACACTGAAAGTAGATTACAAAAGTTTCATAGACCTTTAGGTGCTGGAAACATACTCCCTCCCGATTCACTTAAGAACAAATGATGAGGTTGGGTAAAAGGAAACATCAGGGTCACAGATGATCAAATTTTAGGTCTACTCTCAGGATTGGCTTACCTTTACAATGCAGCACATGTGTCCTGATATAATGTTTTGAAATCGAGAGCTTCTTCTATGTTACTGGTGCTACTTGAAGTGTTGAATAGATCTTTTTCAGCTATGACTCACAGTACAACAAGCTCTACCTACAGTCAATAGTTGTTTGAATCTCCATTGTTTTTTCAAATGTAAAAAATTCAATACCTTTTGCTCAATGTGACCCTGCAAAAGCGAACCATAAAGAAACAGGAATATGATCTGTAACGATGCAAAAGTAGGAAACGATACATGTACAAAATGTACTTTACTAAGACTGTTAATCCTGTATATGGGGCTAAAAACATATAAAACTCTACTATTAATTCCTTTTTTTCCCATAAAAGTTTTTTTTTTTTTTTTTAATAATGAGGTGTCCAAAGAGCAAAACGATGTACTCACCATTTCTGAGAAGCAACAAAGGCATCATTGTCACATCATGAGAGCACGTAATCTGTGTACTGTTGCAAAATGTTGACATTTTTTGAGTTATATTCCCCCGAGGCAGTTTTATGAATGTGCACTGAACTGACCGTTCCATCACAGGAGTACAGATAACACAATCCTGAGCAGCATTCTTGTTTCTTTGTCATCCTCCATGCTTGTTCTTGTTGCCGGAGAATGTCTAATGTATCTCCTATTTCCTTTCATGTTAAAAGGTCATATTTATGGACACATGAGATGTGTTATTTTATTATGTTTTTGTTTTTTTTTTTAAATGTGAAGGTGGTGTCAAAGAAACCAACATGAATGCATGGAAAATTTTTCCATGCATTTGTGCACGCATGGAAAAATTTGGGAGTAGAAAGTCTCCTAATGACCCTTATGTAACTACAAAATACTGTTTTATTTAAATCATATTCAATCATATTTCAATCATATTTGCTTAACTCATTTAATTAAAGAGTTGTTTTTAAAAAAAATGTTTTTCAAAAACTGCTGGTGTCCTTCTTTCGATGTTCTATTGAAACCATCACCTGCTATTATCTCTGTGTGTGGTTCCCCAGCTGCACAGCAACACAGAGGAAGATTCTCCAAAGAATTGTAAAATCTGCCCAGAAGACCATCGGCTGCTCTCTGCCTTCTTTTGAAGATCTCCACAGGTCCCTCTGACTCAGGAAAGTCAAGAATATTTTAAAAGACTCCTCACACCCCAGTCACAATTTGTTCCAAATGCTGCCATCTGGCTGCAGGTACAGGAGCATAAAAGCAAGAACAAACAGACTGATGAACACTTTATACCCGGTAGCCATAAGAGCATTAAATACCCTCTAGTACGTAGTAAACCATGCAACTTATTGCATGGTTCTTTAACGACAATAAAGATTGTTATTGTTATTATTGTTGTTGATGATGATGGCTGTGGTAAAGATCTCCTGTAGCAGTCTATATCACAACGAATTTAAAGCTTCACTTTTTCCGAAATTTGTATTACAGACTTACTACAAATTGTGTTAAATACATCTCTTTCCTCCAAATTTTACAGATGCATATGATTATGTCAATGTGGGAAAAAGTTTTTGGGTGCTTTGCAAATTTATTAAAATGAGAAAACCCAGAAACCACATTTCAGTAAGAATTCGAAGCCTTTGCCATGAAGCTCAAAATTGAGAAGAATTTTTTAATGTTTATTATTGCATGACACTGCCACCACTATGCTTCACAGCAGGGAATCTTTAGACTGAAGTGTAGTTCTATGCTAGTTTTCTAATTTGGCCAAATACTTGAATTTTGATCATTTAATCAGAGCGCCTCCTTCCATAGGTTTGTTGTCTCCCTCAAACGTCCTTCTGTCAAACTGCAGAAGCAACTTCTTTGGGCTTTATTTTAAAAATGGCCTTCATCTTGTCACTCTTATAAGATCTAAGTAGATTGGATAAGTAGTAGTACTTATTCAATCAACTGATTCAGGACTGTGGGTCTGATCAAAGCCTCCACTGTGTTGGTACTGACATTAAATAAAACACAGAATGACTCCATTCATGATTAGAAAACTTTCTACACCAGTTGATTGGATGAAATATGGTATACATTTATTTTAAAAGTAGTTGCAGAGTATCATGTTTAATATGCACATATTATATTTTGTTTTCTAAATGTTCTATATTGAACCTTATTTCTGCTGATTTTGGTTTTGATCCTTTTTTTTTTTTTTTTGCAAGATACAACTTTCATGAAACGTAAAAGATTTTGGCCTCTGATCAAACCAAAACAATACGCTGAGTGACTTTCAACTTGTAGATGGTTTTTATTTGATTCATATTAGCCCATTTTATTACAGCAAAGCACAAAAAACATCTGGATGAAACCTACTCTAAAAAACAAGATGGTTTGTCATCTAAAACAGAGGTCTGCAACATTGCAATTCAAAGAGCCAAAAAGAGCCAAAACTAATTCAGAAAAAACAAAAAAACATATCTACTGGGAATTTTGTAGCCATTTTTGAAAAAAAAAAACAAAAACAAAAAAAAAACAGCACTGTTTTATTTCTATTTTTAACATAACAGATGCAGATTAGGATATAACAATGTTTTATCGAAAGCTTGGTTCTGCTGAAACCAGTCAAGGAACCCAGAGTTCTTGGAAAACGTGTGGCCCGTACATTGACCTTTGGGTTCAGGTCCTGACCCACATGGTGCACAGCCTGTTCTCCTTTATCGCTCTCTCCCTAAGGTGACAGCATTGAACGCTTTTGGCACCAAGTTCTTTGTCAGCGCTGACACAAATGGCATCGCTATGAGACAAATGCTGTTTATCAATAATAACAGAGACACCAAATCCGGTATTTGACATCAGATACGCCCCGAGTAATCCATCGGGAACCCTTATTCAGGCCGTGTCCTCGCGTCTGTATTATGGCGATGTCCTTTGGGGAACTCGCGATTCCTTTTTTTTTTTTTTTTGGGTCAGGATGCTCCACAAAAGTGTTTGGATACCTTTTCAGATAGGTGTGTCGTTTTGTTCCCAGATTGCACAAAACAGTGGGGACATTTTTCTATTTAAGGTTCCGAGCCTGAGGCCACAACAAAAACATGAACAACTCACTTTCACAAAGTTAATGTAGAAACTTTTATCGTTTTTTTTTTAAAAATGGAAAGATAAATACCTGAAATCCGATCACTGATCCAGATATTTGATAGATGTGGAATTTAAAATTAGATTTGGAGCATAAGGGTGTCTTGGTGGAGAGTGTGTTGTTTGTGTAATGTTAGTGCATATCCTGGGGTCTCTTTGGTTTATGCCTGAGATCATTTAATAATTTGGTCAGAAGAGGATTTTGTGGTATGTTTCAGAGATGGTCCTCCATTATGACCACATACAGTAAAAACATTTTATGTCACCTGCTTATATGTCAAAAATTATAAATTTTTTATAAAATAAACATCTTTATAAGTTTCTGAAATATCTTTGGCTTAATAAAGTGATTTAAAAAATAAAATCAATGTCCAAAACTTTTCAATCATGAAACTAATTATCCATATAATTATTAATTATTCGTAGAATAATTAATTTCTGGAGTGAAATTAATTATTCTGTGATTATTTTTGATTTTGGCCCCAAAATCAAAACCCTACGTCAGCTATTATGAAAAATGAAATTGAAAGCCCGGTTCAGGTTACTCCATTGTTCTGGTGCTCACACGCATGTGGAGCCAGCGCTATAAATGGAGGGATCCGTCCACGGAGGAGAGCAGACGCGACGCAAGATGAAGACATTCAGGTGAGTCTGGGAATTTTTCTTCTTAATTCAGTCTTTCTTTTAGACTTCCAGACAAATATAATAGTTTTTGAAAAGTTTGTCTGATTGTTTCTGCTGCTTTCTCGCAGATCCACGCTGAACTCAATGATGCTGGTCGTCCTCGTGTGGCAGCTCGGCCTGTTTCTGCAGGCCGACGCCCAGATCCCAGACGAATGCCTTACCAGCAGCACATTAAGAGTTCCAGGTTAGACTTCTTTTCTCGGATGGATTACTGCGGTTTTTTTAAGTTGTCATTGCTTTAATTCGCATCCTTCCTCCATTTTTTTTTCTCTTCCTCTCAGAAAATACTGACATAAACGTAACGTGTGGCACCCAGTACATGGACCTCAGGATTTACATTTGTCCTATTTATAATGCTCAGTACAACGAGTCCCTGATGGTGCTCAACAATCAGTTCAAGAACCCGAAGTGCTACGGAAAAGCCGACTGGACTGTCACTCCGCCAGTTTTAAAATTTAGATTCCCCATAAATGAAACTTCCATCTCGGACTGCGGCAACAACTTCCAGGTATTTAATTCCCTTCACCTTCAATATTGTTTGAATCCACTACTTTTTTAGTGAATTGGAGTAGAGAAAAAGTTTTCAACCCTCCTGTGTGGTTTCGGAAATTGATGGTCTGACGGGACAGTCCCCCTTTTCCCAGCTGTCCGAGCGTGACATTTGCCGCGCTCCTCCTGAGCCTCTGGCTAAGACCACTGGGAGGGTTTTAATTGTAAAAATATTTAAGAAGTTTTTATATTCTGCTCTATTTTTTTCATCATCATTATTATTATTTAACAGATAACCAGTCAGGTTGGAACCGGAGAATTTGCAGACTTCTCCAACGTGGAGTTTGTGAATATCTCAGGCATGGTCATGTCTGTAGACCCGTCCGCCGGCATGATCACCTACCGACCGCAGATCCACTACATCTTCTCCTGCAAGTACCCAATGCAGTACCTGCTCAACAACACTCAGCTCAGCGTGTGAGTACAGCAAGGAGACAGCCGCCATCACACACAGGAGGCCCAGAATCATGGAACATGTTAATCGCTTTAGTCTTAAAATAGAAAAAGAAAAGAAAAGGAAAAAAAAACTAATCAACATTGCTGCTGAAATATTATGACAATCCAATAAAATAAAATTTACCATGCAACAATTGCTCAAATGAATTATTTAAATATGACACTGAAACAAATACTTATACAGAACATAAAATTAATAAACAAGTGTGTAATTTTAAAACGCATATGTAAGTTAGTTTTTTCTTTTAAATTGCTTCATGGTCACAGACTGTAATAGTCGAAACGTGGCAGAATTTAATAATAAAAAAAATATTTAAGGATCAGTTAAATATTACAAATATGTAGATAATTGATTACACGTGTTTCTAAACTGGGTTTTATTTACTAACTAGATAAAAATTGTTTCAATATAATTGTTTTTATGGGGACCTGCTGCAACACTTCATTTAATTTTCAGTAAGCTTTATTTATTGAGACGGTGGGCAATACCAAAACTGCTCTCGCCAATGTGATTGGCCGGACGTTTACTTATTGTGTAGGAGAGCCAGTCAGATGTTAGACAGCAACGTGCTGCACAACAGGAACCATGTAATCATTTAAAAACTGGGATAAATATATAAGGTTTTAGATTTAATGGATTCAAATTTGACTGAATTATTTTCAATTTCACTTATAGATTTATGTTATTAATTACAAATCATTCTGAGCATCACAGGTATCCATTCATTCATCAAAGACATCCAGGCTGTTTTAATTATGTAATGCATAAACAATTGTTTATTAATTTATCTGTACAATTTGACAGTCAATAATGCGCCTGGGCTTGTTGTGAATTTATTTTATATGTCAGCTTTATCTGCCACAGTCGGTGCTAAAGCTGTTCACATCAATCTCCTTGGTCTGAAGCTTACTTCCTGTAGCAACCGTGATGGGGGTCGGCTGTGTGGTAACTTACAAAGACTATAGAAATAATTTGGTCTTACAATTTAACACAAGAACTAGTAAGTAATTGGAGAGCAGACAGAAAATAATGAGGCCCCAAAACTGGCACGACTTAAACAGAATCAAACAAAAAATGGGAATGTGGAACAACAGTATAACTCGGAGCATTTTAGCTGAAGGCCAGAAGCTTATGTGTTCCATAAATGTTGAAATCATTAAAATAATTATGTGTATGTGTATGTCAGTTTCAATGGAAATAAATAATTTATTTGCTTCTTACATTGTAGCTCATTTTGCTGCAACCAAAATGGGGAGTAGAGTGCTACGTTGGTCTGTGCCCACTGATGCAAACAAAATTCCCGTCACTCACACATTTCCAGGCCTCTCATGAAAATGACATCAAACCAAAGAAACATAAAACCAGGCAATTTTAGCACCTCTGAAACTGTAACTTTATTAAAAACCTCGGTATATTCTATCCATGCAGATCGGGTGTCAACGTTGCCATACGAGACAACAACGGTAGCTTCATCAGTACCCTGAGTATGGAGCTCTACCAAGTAAGAGCTACTCTCATCTTCAATTCTTTTTTGAAATAATATTAACTTTTTTTTTTTTTTACTTAATTTGATATTTTATTTTTTATCTTTTTCCCAAAACAGGATGCAAATTACCAGAACCTGCTTACAATTCCTCCAACAGGACTCAACCTGAAAACCAAAATCTACGTTTCAGTAAAAGCAACCAACCTGACAGAAAAGTATTCAAACTTTGATCATTTAAATCTAAACCGGCCACATCTGTGCCAAAGGAGAACAAACTACTTAAAGTGTAACTCTGCTTCCTCTAAAGGTTCAACTTGCTGCTGGACCGATGCTACACCACCACAGGTCCTTACCCCATGCAGACCCAATATTACGACCTCTTTGTCGGGTGAGTTGGATGCCACGTCAAGAGACTTTCTTTTTTACTTGCATGACATTCAGCCCTCTTGGGAATTCTTTGTTCTTGACAAACCTCCCGCGTCTTGATGCACCCCAGGTGTACTCGTGACCCGCAGACCAAAGTGGAGGAAAACGGCATTTCGCAGAAAGCTCAATTCTCCTTTGAGGCCTTCAGATTTATAGAGCACAAGAATCTGACAGTTTCCACTTTCTACCTGCACTGCGTCACCAGACTGTGTGAGAAAAGCACCTGCAGCTCCTTACTGCCTGTAAGCCAACTCATGTGCAGCCTTGCGGGAAGATTTTACTTCAAATGGGTTTGAGTTTCTCTTTTGTTTCTTTATGACAGGTCTGTAGTGGTCAAAACCGTAGAAGGAGAGCAGCTACGGATGTGCCGGCCAACGCTACAATCACCTCTCAGCAAATACGCGTCGGCCAAGAGAGCACTGGTGCGTCTTTAATGAAAACGCTTCATATGTCCGTTCCTCCAACACCATCAGAAACAAAGTCACAAAAGGAGAGAATATACAGCTGTGAAATTTGGGAATAAAGCTTTTAGGTAGCAACATGTGACACAACCTGTTCTTTCCCAGGTAACGTTTGTGGAACTAACCAGGTACTTTCTTGAGAATTTTTGGGAACTTGCAAGGTACTTTAAGGTTATGCTTTACAAACCTGACTGGTGAGTAGTTCCAAGTACCTGGTGAGTTCTGGGGAAGTACTAGTTAGCTCCACTAACGTACTTTGTCTTTGGAAAGTACTTTGTGAATTTCAGAAAACACCTGGGAAGTTCTGCGAAAGTTCCAATATTCACACTGCTGGCAAATATGAAGCCAAGTCAGATTTTTTTCTGAGTGGGCAGAGGCTCACGGTGACAAAGTCAGACTTTATAGAAGTGTAAACGCTCAGGTCTGGCCTACATCAGATGTTTTTGAGTCAGATGTGAGCCACGTCCTGAATCCGGCTCGGATCCACTCTTTTGGAATGCGGTTTCAGTGGGAACAACCAAAGCAGGTTTGATGCTGCTTTGACGTTTTAAAACAAGTGTCCTATCATAAGAGCCAAGAGGAAGACATTGTTAAATAAAAGTTGCCCTCCGCCTCCGGAGCTCAGGATGAACTTTCTGTTAAGTCGACATCCCTGTCTCACCCTTCCTTGCTGCAGTACCGGCTTCCGAACAAACCTCTGCACCGAACTGGAAGCCAAAGCTCCGCAAAATACCAGAATGCAGAATTTCACTTCATTTAATATTTGTGCCTTTTGACACATTAAGCGGTTCCAATTGGACAGATCCTTTTCCATTCACATAACCCTCAGCGGTTTTCACAATGTGCTTATTTGAGTGACTTATGAAAGTATTTCCTAAAATCCTGTTTTTCCTGTTTAATCCCATCTATAAGTAACAACAAAAAAAAAACACGCAACTTTCCCAGGTTTAACTTGCATACGTCAAAACTATTTGAATGATATTGTGTTGAATTCTGAATATATTTCCTTTGTTTTTTCCTTTTAAGATGATGAAGGTACGCTGGCTTCTCAAAGTAAGAACCTGCCATATAACTGATGTTCGTCTTTACCGTTTTCCCCACTTTAAGGTAGCTCACTGAATTTTCTTGTCCATTTCTTCTCTAGCAGCTTCATCGGCTGAAAGTATTGCATCCGCTTTCTCGTCGTTGCTGTTCTCATTGCTGCTTGCCGTTTGTTCCACGAAATACGACTAAAACATCACCTGACGAAGAACGAAGCCGATACTAAATCACAGCACATCAACTGCAAAGCAGGACGGGACGGGATTTTACACTAGATCAGGTAGTCATGAGATTCAGACGCAGATTTACAGCTAATACACAGTTTTACTATTTGCTAAGAAGAAAATAAGGGCTCAGCTGGTGTATGATAACAGTGCATTGTAATTATATGTCGGTCATAATCATTATGTTGGATTCATTTCCATGCATTTAATGAGAGTTGACAGCTTTTATAGTCAGGGATGTCGTAATTGTTTAGTTTTGTTTGTTTTCTTGCTGGGAATAAAAAGAAAAGTGATTCAATACTTTTTGAATGTAAAATAATTCGGACTGAATACGTCTATTTTGACAAGTTGTTGGTGTAAACTCATTTATTTCTCCCTGCTTTTAAGGTAGGTTTGTAAGTAGACTAAGAAAAGATGAGCGAGCAAAAAAGTAGTTTTTTTTTTAACTAAGTTTATTCAGTGAAAGTGTTTAAAGCACATCTGACTAACTGAGAAACTTGGGACAAAACTGATCTGTGAGTGTTTTGCCACAAATGACAAATTTGTGGAGACCAATTTCAAATTTGATCTTCAGGTTCTTTCTTTTTAACCAGCAGACCATCACAAAGTAATTTTAGGTAGTTGAATGCATTTTGATATACATTAAATCTCATTTTAGCTGCAGAAAGCTGCCAGCTGAAATCAACTAAAAGTATAATACATCTCCACGTCTTTTAGAAAAGCTTCATCAGGCACAGCGTAGTTAAAAAAAACCTCAATCTGGAGACAAGGAACCTGAGACTGGATCTGGAACAACTTCAGTCAAAAGAAACACTGATCTGAGGTGATCCATGTCTAGGAGTGGCAACTGATGTAATGAAAGTTTTAATGCAAGTCATTTCTACTGGCTGTTTCACTTCAGGAAACAGCACAAAAAAATACAAATTTAAGATAGGAAATTATGAATTTTATTGGTGTCAAACAACAAGTTGTGGTTTTATGGGGTGTAGATTGCAAACATCAGCATTCAAGACAACTCTATAAATGCAACTTCCCTAAATTTCATGACTCAAAGTGGAATATCTGTGACATAATACTCAAAGTTAAGGAGTGCAATCACAAGGGTTAAAAATAACTAAATTCCTGACCCATACATCTTTCAGGATTCCTGGCATAAAAATGTGAAAACTGAATTTCACAGCCAAAGCTTTAAAATTCTGCAATAAAATACAACAAAAAGCTCTTTTTACCTTTAACACAAAGAGACATCAGTGTCCACATCATTCATTTTGCCAGCAATATTTGTCTTACACTCTTACTATAAAAAGAGAGTTTGCTTTTTCTACGTCATAAAGACAAACTCGGATGTAAAGTTGCTGTTACCATTTCAGCTTAACAATAATTTAACTAGGTCAATGGAAATAAATACTTCCTGCAGCAGTCGGGTGTATTTTACTTTAGAGCTGTTCTAGCAGAGCTTAACATTCTCAGCGGCAGCACATCCTCCACCCATTCGCTGGGAGAAGCCATCATGCGATCCCAGAGCGACACCTCGTACGGGCCGGAGTCCATCCAGTCCACCAGAGCGCCGTAGCTTCTTCCTGCGTAGAGGAAGAGAAACGTCCAGAAACACGCAGCTGACAGTGGATTATTCTCTAGTAATGTCTGGATTCAGGCACTTCAATACCTTCAAATATCCAGCACCCCTTTTTTGTTTAAACACCATTTACACCAGGATTTCTTTTTTAGAGCAGGGGAGTCAAAGTCATTTTTCGTTTTGGACCAAATCAAGATTATAAATGCTCTTAAAAGGCCGGTTGAATGTATGAGACAGCTGTTTAGTACAAGTAGGAAAGTTTTTGACAATTTTTTGAGAAAAATCTGCAATAAACTCCCAATTATGTATTCATGCAATAAAGTGCCAGGACTTGTTGATTTTGAGTGAATTTCCACAATAATTCGCAAGAAACTGGATCGACTGATATAATTTGGCAGTGAACAGAAAAAAACGACATTGTTTTGATTAACATAATATTTAAGTGTTTAGTCTAGAATCTAAAGGGCCACATAAAAAGCTATGGTGGGCTGGATGTGGCCCACGGGCCTCGAGTTTAACACATGTGGTTTAGAGTTTCTTTTCTCTTACCCATTTGATCTCAAAATATAATTCAAATACAAAACTTTCCAAATGTGTCAGAAAAATAACAAATACAACCAAAAAAAAATAATCGCCAAGAAACAGAGCATATGAAACATTTGTTGCGAAAATGTGACATGAGAAAAAAACAATTGTGACACAAGTTAACCTTAAACCACATACAATGATTAGAGATAGATTTAAAGTCATGATTGAGCAAAAATTAAATGAATAAATAAATGAAACAAAGAGATGGAAACAGATAGCAAAAAAATCCAGAAGATGACAGAATGAAGTAACAAATCATATTTCTGTTCTTTCTGGGGGTTTTTATTGTTTTATTTATTTATTTTTTTTAATTCTTGTCTCATTTCTAATGTAAACATCTTAGTAAAGTTTAAACAAGAAATTAACTCATAAGTAACTTTTCAGCAAAATACAGGAGCTTGTTTTAAGTCAACAACTCCTTAATGTTGATAGAAAAAAAGTATCAGCTACAAGTGAAATAATCTGCCAGTGGAATAATAATTTGTTTTACATATTGTAAGGGAAAGTGTCCTGCCACTGACCGAAAACAAGCTTACATCTTTCTGGAAAGTTACTTGTATGTTAGTTTTGTCTTGTTTCAAATTTACTCACATCTATGTGTTTGGTAAGACTTTGTGTTTTTTGGCAGTGAGGAGACAGTAAGAGCCTGAAACACTTTTTTTCTTTTAGCTTTTTCCTGCCAATTTACCTAATTTTTAAGTTGCGACCGCACGGAAAACAGAGAAAGAAAAAAAGCAGCCAATGTCCAAAGAAAACCTTTGGACACGTTCACCGAGCAGGCGACGGTTACCTGTTCCGGCGCCGAGCCTCAGCCCCCCCAGTAGGTTGCTGGCGAGTCGGTCTCGGTCCCACACAGTGAGCTCCACGCAGGCCTCGGTCAGATCGGCCTCACTGATGCCGTCGTACACCATGGTGTGGTTGAACACCGGCTCCGCAGTCCTCCGCAGGACGCGCGTCTTCTGACGGCTCTTCCTGCTCGTGTCCGGCAGCACGAAGCTGGAAGCAAGGGAAGCAAGGGAGAACAACGTTTATGTCACACGTCAGACGTGAAAAGCCTAACCTTGTTTGAGATGATTTATCCGCTGCCTACCATTTGACGTACGGGTCGATGGTGGCTCTGATTAAAGGCAGGTTCTTGCATTCCTTCACCCAAATGTGAATCTCTCCGCTGCTGGAAACGTCTTTGGGTAAACCTTGAAGAAAAGCAACGTTTGCTTATAGAGCTGAGAGGAAATGGTTTTACATTGTTTTGGTAAATCTGAAAAGTGTGGCGTGAATTTATGTTTAGCCCCATAAGTCAAAACTTTGAAGACATTCATAATAAAAATGAATGTCTTCAAAATAAAAATATATAACTCAAGAGCTATGAATAACAATTTTTCTAAATATATACTACAACAAATGTTTCACTTTGAAAGCTAACAAAGTGTAACTAAAATGTTTTCCTATTATCAGAAATAAAATGGGGACAAAATTTGTAGAATGCGGTGAGCCTTTTCTTTAAATGTGGAAAATGAAGAGAAATAGTTAGCATAGTCACTTTTAAAAGCCTGTTGTAAATATGTGAAGATTTTACAGAAGAACTTGGGGGAAAAACTCAGAAATAACCATTTCTTGTTTCGTCCAAACTTTAAAACATTTCCTTATTGTTGTGGAGCTACAGGACAGAAAGTAACTGACAGAATATGATTCTCCTTACTTTCTGCGCCAAGTTTATTTAAGCAGGCAAAAGAGGTGCAATAAGCTAAAAAAACAAGAAAGTTACTTTAAATCCTGGTTTCTTTCATTTTTATGATTTTCACCGACTTTTTCAAGCTAAAGACTTGCATCCCTAACCAAATAATTCCCAAAGCAGAGGAGGATGACTGTGAGCAGACCTTCGCTGTGGGTGATCTGCGGCAGGTATCGGATTGCCAGTCTCATCTCTCCCCGCCCGTTCAGCGGCGCAATCGACGGTAGAGTCTGAAAAAGGCGAGGCGCGATATGAGCAGCCTGGTTAACCCGGTGGGAATGAGTGTACAGGTTGGACAAATGAAGGTAACGGGTAAATCCTCTGTTATTCGGTGAGAAAAAAAGTAGGCGCAGCTTTTGTACCGCTGTGTGTTTGTGTTTACCCTCGCTTTCAGCGCCAAGTAATTCATCTGGGTGTGGTCGAAGTCCCACTTGGACAGCTCCACGTCCACCTCGCCCAGGAAGCTGTTCTTCCCAAAAGTGTCGTGATGCCAGACGGAGAGTATGAGCGTCTGTGTCCTGAGGTACTCCATGCGAACACGATACTGTACGGACAGGAGAGACGCTTTTGTTTGCCGGGGGTCGAGTGTTTAGCGTGTGAGAAAAAAAAAACAACCCTCAATGGGTCCACCACTTCGTACCCGGAGGATCTCGTTGAAAGTCGGATTCAGTGTCTTTTTCTTTACAGATGTTTTTCTCTTTCCCAGGTTGGCTTTGTCAGGAACCAGGTAACTTTTGACGTACCTTTAAAAAAAAATCAAGCAACATAATGATATTAATTATAATTAGCTGGAGCAGAACGCGACTTCTATTGAAAGACGTCAAGAAAATTATGACAAGATAGTTATGAACTTCGTTTCTAAATGTCACCAACCATCAGCAAGCAACATCAAGATTTCACTTTTGTTTAGTTTGACCATTACTGCTAAATGGCTAATATGCTGCATATATTACGGTCAACAATAACACTCGGTTTGAAGGAATACGTTTAGAACTGACGGGTCGGAGCGGTTCCTTTTTGGGTCGACTGCGGCCAGGTCGCGGCACTCCGCCACAAAGATGTGAAACTCCCGCAGCCTTTGGACGTAGTTGATGGAGAACTGGATGGTTCCTTGAACCTCAACAAAATCCCCGCTGTACATGGTCATCACACTCCCACTCAGCTGAGAGCAGACAGGAACAAAGAAAAAATAAAAATCAAGTTAGGCAAACCTTTACAAGAATCTGACCTGAAGCTGAGTCAACAAATGTTCTGGCACTAAGAAGCGTGCCTATCGGTGGCTAAGCTAGCTTTAGCGTCTTAATCATACGCTGCTGTAGCTCATCAAGGCAGTTTGAAGTCACGTCACAGTATGTTTTTTTTTTTTTAGCTCGTAATTACTTGTTGGAGCATTAAGAGAAGATAATGCTTTATTGAATTTTCAAACGAAACATTTGCTCATTTAGGAATATTAGCAATTTTTTGTGTCACTTCACCACAAATTACCCTATTAAAATAAATTATCCATAATATTTCTTTACTCATCACGTTTGTTTGTTGATAAACATACTTTCATTAATTTGTTTATGTTTTAGAGCAAAATACATTAAAGAAAGTATGAATATAGGTTCTAGATATGTTCCCTGTTGTTGAAAAAAAGAATAAACCTGTCTAAACAAAAACAGGACTCCCTGTGCTACAATTTCTTTGCAAGCTTTAATAAATTTTATCAAATAAAACCATGAACTAGACAGAAAGCTACATTTTTTCCCAACCTTTATTTATTTTGCAAACCAAATCCTGAAAAGTGTGACCTCCACTTCTATTCTTCTAACTCACAGGAGATCATATGCAACCAACTGCTAAAACAAGTCACTTAATCAGTAAATAATGTCCATCTGTTTGTAATTTCACTTCGTTATAAATCCAGGTGTTCTGGGAAGGCCTCAGAGAGCCGTTAGCCTATTATTAGCAAACAAACAGAGTCATAAAAGACCAAGAAATGCAGCAGACGGACCAATGATGAAGCTATGAAGTTTAAAGCGGATAGGTTATACAACAACACAAGCACTGAACATCTCATTGAGCTCTGATCAATTCATCATCTGAAAATCACACAACTTCAAAACTAAAAAAAAAAGGAAATCTAATCTGTCAGGCTGGGCAAAAAGAACCTCCTAATCATCAAAGAGATCCACGGTAATGCCGGAGGAGCTGCACAGATCAACAGCTAAGATGACAAAATCTGTCAGTAGGACAATATTAAGCAATGTACCGACGGAAAACAACAGATGACACCGCGGCGGTCCAACAAGACTCTAACTCATGATAAGAAAGCTTTTATGAATAGCGAGCACGTGAATAGCGAGTTGATTTGTTTCTTACAGAAAGCGGTCTGTCGTTTTCATAATGTCAAAACAAGTGTAGGGTGAGATTTCGTATTGTATATTTTATTACATGTGATGTTCTGAACTCTTAAAAATACTCGCATCTTCTCTTATTTTTTTCAGACCAGAAAAATGGCCAAGCCTTAACAGCCAGGCCTCAGACCACGGTGCCGAGGCGCTCTTACGGAGTCCACCAGGACGAAGAGAAGTTCAGTAAGTTATGATTTCACATTTAGTCAATAGTGAACACTCGCATATTTGTAAGGAAAACTGATCTTCCGGTTATTTTATTTATTTTGTTATAACACAGTACAGCAAGGCAGAGTGTGGAAAGCAGTAGAGATCAACAACATGGCGGATGGAGGACGGATATAAGGACGGAGCCATGAAACCGGTATGTATTATGTACAGTCACTGCGTTGATTCCCGATTGTACAATGGCTGGTTGAGAATAATTTTAACTTATTTGCTTATGTATTTTTGAGAAAGCGATATATTTGCTACAATATTTTTTTAATTTTACATTTATATCCACAGACACAGACAGTTGCATTGGCAGATTATTTCATTTATAGCAAGACATTTTCTCATGTTATAAGTGAAATAATCTGCCAATACAACTAGTAGTTCTATTGGATCAATATAAATCAATATAAAGGAATTACTGACTTAAAATAAGCTCCTATAACTTGCTGAAAAGTCACTTGTAAGTTAGTACACTTGAAATAAGACTAAGCTAAGTTATTTGCACTAGAAACTGGACCAAAAATACTCAGTAAGATTTAGTGTTTTTGCAGTGCAGTTAGTTATTTGAACTGTTAGAGAGGCTGTTAGGTCAAAATACGTAATGTGATTAATCCGCATTATGTCATATTAACACATTAAGTCCTTTTAGTACTCTGGTTTGAACAGCAGACACTTTAGCAAAATATAAAACATTGAACATGGGTGACCTGCAACAGGGACACAGCGTCACACTTCAAACATCTATGAGACAGTGGAAGTGATGTTTAAGACACAAAACCAACAGGTGACTAAGGCAGCGTTTACACAGGTAGGATGCTCATGCAGAAGCAGCAGTGTGCGAACGTACAGAAGACACGGACGTCATGCCAGAGGAGCTGCTAAGGATAGTCGCTGAGCTGCCCGCTGTTAGTCTTTCTAGAGGGTTACTGCCTTCGCAGAAGTCAACGTCAACGGCGCGCTCCTGAAACACAGACAGACCGCAGGGGAGGAAAGCTTTGTGCGGCTGTACGCAGTGCGGGGTTCGTTCTTCAGACGGGGAAAGCTTTACCTCATTCTGTAAGAACGACGGAACAGATTTGCTCATCTTCTTTAAGTGGTACGGATCCGAAAAAGAAGAGGACGACGGAGTGGAGATGGTAGAAACTGTGGAGCAGTATTTCAGAGAATCTTTAGTAAATTTGCGATTCGCATATCAAATGTTTGAGTGTTTTTACCTTCACTGCTGCGCCTGAGGTCAGCAGCCGGGTCAGCCCTTCTTTCTTGCCCTTCGAAAACAGTGAAAAACAAACTATATCAATTGTCGTTACAGATGTAAAACATACAAAAGTTGTAGAGGGCGTGCTGACGTGGTGCTGCGGATGCGGTGATGTCTTCCATGCTTTTAGCCAGATTTTTGGGTCGTGCCTCCGCTCGCCGCAGTGCCTTTCTCACCGGATTTTGATTGTCTTCGTCGATTCCTCCTGCATAGCAGAAGAAAACGATACAAGAAGGACAAGACGTTACATTTTCGGAAATGAGATTTGATTTGGCAGCTTGTTGCTCACAATAGACCAATAAGGCAGACTTTAGGAAAATACATAAACATAAATATAACAAAATGCTATATTGAAATCATGTAAAAAGTGAGAATTCCTTAAATAATGTCCCAGCACAATGTTGCATTATCAAAGTTCAGCCTGGATCTAGTTGTGTTCCCATGAAAAGGTTTAACTTATAAACAAAAGTTATACCACATAGTCATTTTTTTTATGGAAGATTGTTTTTTTTAATAGTTCACATTAAACTATTGTATAACACAATTAAAATCCACATGTGTGAAAATTCTGATGTTTAACATTTGCAGTATATAAAAAATAGAAAGCTTCTTGTTAAATGTGGCTTTCATTTTTGTTTTTATAGGTTATTAATTTCTATTTAATTATGTTAATTGATAGCTACCTAATAGGATTTTTTCTTCTAATTATCGGTCAGTTCTTTCAAGGCTTCATAAGTTTTTTTTTAAAGAATATTTAAATGCACTTATAAAATAATCTTTTGCTTTGAGCTTGTTTATGTTTAGCTCCAAAGCCAAACAAAATACAAAACTAATGTAATTTATATCAATCTAACAGTGATTAAGGTTTATCCTTCACTTCCTCTCATTGTCTTTTAGCAACTTTTCTTCTGTTAAGATGTGGCAGTTTTAAAAATGCATGCTATATTTATTTATTTTTCAATTTTTATCTTTAAATGTCATTGTTTTGGCGTATTTTAAGTGTAGTATATAGTATTTTATTTTTGCCAAAATAGACATTTAAATGACCTTACCAGCATTTTTAAAATAGCAGAAGAAAGTGAATCCCTATTTTTTTTTTCAAATCATAATTAAGAGTTTAGTTACCTAGTGGCTGCTTTGCTAAACAGACTGAGCATTTTAGCAGCAGATCTAATCATTGTTGTGTTGATTGTGTCGTGGTTACTCCTGAAAGTTGGCCTTTTTAAAGTAGTAGCAGGTTTTTTGCCACTGGATCTTTGATGTTGTCTTGCAGCCAGAAAGCCTTTCTAGGAAATAAGTAAATTTACTACATATTGAGCCTATCCTTGATATTTAACACCCCACCAATCAAGGTGAAAGAAAGGGTAATGCTATCAAGGGTGACTGTTACTAAGAAAACATAAAGTTAGATCTTACGATTTGAACTGCTCCTGATGTTGGACCATGTTTCTGACGTACTGCTGACAGACGACTCTGGGCCTGTGTCTGAGCTGCTGTAGTTCGCCCAAACGGGCCGCTGGCTCGTCTTAGTCGTCTTCCTGCCATGACGCTCCTCTGAGCTCACCGGTGTGCTCGCCCTGACTGGTCCACTCAGATCAAGATCGTACCTGGACTTGACCTCTGCGGCCTCTTCGCTCAACGCTGGTGCGAGTGTGGTGTGGACGCTGGTCTTGTCCGTCATCCCCAGGTAGTGGCGGTAGTCTGTGGGGACGAAAGCCCGCGCTCGTGGAATCACAAACTCTGGCTCGAGCTGCCTGTGTTTCCTGCTCTGAGACCGGAGAGGACTTAGGTCCACTCTCAGTTGGGTTGGGTCTTTTTCCTCATCTACGCTCAGAGCGAACATGCTCGTGGCGCGGCGCAGAGAACTTCCACGGCTGCTGGAGATGCAGAAGCTGTCCTTTCTGCTTTTCGGAGATCGAATGTCTTTGGTTATGCCGCTTTGTGGCTTTGTGGACTTCTCTTCTCGACTGAAGTCCTTTGTGCTTCTTTTGAACTGTTTTTGCTGCCCTGTCTCAGCTTGTGTGTAACTGGGAAAGTTACTTTTGTTATCACTCTGTAGCTTTGATCCAGATCCAACCTGTTTATCATGTGGAGACTTTGACCGGCTCTGGGGAGAAGGAAACGACTTCATGGCGGCTCCTCTCGTTTTCTCAAGGGCAGAGCTTACATGATAAATCTCCGCATCGACGGACTTTAAATCCTGGGATGAAAGCTGGGAACGGAGGGGCTCTTTCCTTTTGGGGCTTTTGGGTTTGTCAAAGGTTAAAGACGCCTTAGAGTCAGCAGTAGCCTCGTCCCAGAACTCTCGCAGAAAGTTAAACTGGGCACGACTCGTTCCAAGACTTGGATTCATCTTGTCTAACCTCTGATTCAATGGTAGAACCGTAAAATTCTGGGGGTTCTTGTTACCGCCTTCCTCGTCGCTTCCCGAATCGTTTCCGATTGATCTCAAGTCAAACTCGGACTTCGTGAATCTCTTATTCAGTTTTGTTTGATTCGCACCACGGGTCACTTTGCCCTCTCCAGGACCTTTAGGTTTGCCGTTGTAGAACATTGGTTTGTTAAGCTCCTGCTCCCAGAAGGACTTCAGCTGCTTTATCCTCTCCGCTGTGCTTTCTTGGTGTTGCGATGGTTGCTTGTTTGAGTATGAACCACCGGCCCTGTCCTTGGTGGCTGAATCGTCTTTTCTTTTGGGAGAGGAGCCTGAGTGGAAGTTTTTATCCTCGCTGTCTCTCCTTCTCACATCTTCAACCGAATCTCTGTGAATTTTGGCTTTCGTGGTGAGTTGCTCTTCATTCTCATCCATGTACAAGCCATTTCTGGACAAACTGAAACTTTCAGACTCTAAGCCGACCTTGCTTGAGAGGTCTGGATCAAGCTGAGATGCAGGAGCTTGCTTGGAAAGAAGGTCTTGCAAGAAAAATTCTTTAGATCCTGAAATGCCGTCTGGTTGTAGATTTGGTGTGGCCACAGAATCGCTCTCAAACTCTTGATCTATGATTGTCCTCTCTGATGGGTTTGGTCTGTTTGCAAGTAAAGCTTCTTCATCCAACACTCTCCTGTTGGCGGTTTGTAGATTGGATATTAACTTCAAATGGGTAGAGTCATTATTGTACTTTTCGTCTGCTTCTGACTGAATAGAGTTCACCATTTGCATTTTTTGGTTGTTGAGTGGCTGCTGCTCGCTTTCAACACTTTGATCTGGGGTGTACTTATCATAGAACCCCTTTCCACCGTATTTTCCAGGAACAAAGTGTACATCAGTTTCTTTGGCTGCAAAACCCTGAGTTGAGTTTACTCTGTCAGCCGGTGTCACGGATTTGCTGATAAGTACCTTTGGGCCTGCGTTGCTTTTCTCCCAGAATGATTTCAAATGAGAAATTTTCAACGACTGGCTTTCATCGCAACTATCCCCAACGTCCTGTGAATGCAGATATTGAGTGTCGAGCGTCTCCTTGCTTCCCTTTCTGTTGAGCTCATTGTTGATCTTTTGTAAGTGGCTCCTATTCGTCTCAGATCTATCTAGCTTTCTTTCACTTGTCCCTCTGTCGAATGACTCTTCCTCCCTTGATTTGCTGACAGACGCGTGCTTGTCAAAGCCCTTGCAGGCCTTTGGAGTGTCTTCTGAGTTCAGCCAGTCGCTGCTGTCCGTGCTGCGGTTGAACCAGTCCAGCACCTTCGCGATAGAGTCGTCCTCTTCGCCGGCGGGGCTCGTTGTTTGAGAGGACAGTTTGAAAGTGGTCACCTGATTAGGGTTCTGAGCTTGCTGATTGGATTTGTCAATGAAGTGGAGATCATATGACATAGGAGGGGTGGGATCTGGAAGTGGAGAAGGAAGCAAAGAAGATAAATACACATCTCACTGGTATGTGGTTTCCTTTAATTTATTACAGTGGTCAGAGTCAGAAGCGCAATATACCAGCCCATTTGGAAAGAAAAATATTTTGTCTTGCAAAAAATTTACACCCTATAAACATTTTTACATTAATTTACAATAACACATTTTGATTAAGTCGCAGGCTAACACAAATTAAGTGATAGTTTGTAGGACTAGCTTTGTAAATCTTTTGGAGTATGTAAGCAGTTTTAGACATCTGGAGAATTAAATGTTTCACTATTCGTCTTTGCAAACTAACACCAGCTCAGTCCAAATTGATTAAGGACAATATGTTGCCATCAACTGTAGTGTCTTCGAGATTTAGTTTTTCTATATTTAGGTCTGAACTTTTGACTAGGTCATTCTCACATATAACCCTAATAAATACATTGGTTACCTGGATGTGTCTTTGGGTTTATTGTCCTGCTGGAAGGTGAACTTCTGCCCTAGTCTCAAGTCTTTTGCAAACTCTAACAGACTTTCTTGTAGTTTTGCTATGTTGTGTTGCTCCATCTTTCCATCAACTCCAAAAAACACATTTTCCTGTCCCTGTTGAAGAAAAGCAACCCCTACTCCAGCGGAGTGCACAACTAATTATCTTTTTAACAGATTCTCCAACCTGACCTCTGAATCCCTGCAGCTCCTTCAAAGTTTCTATGAACTCTTTGTTTTTTTCTCTGATTATTGCTCTCCTTGCCTAGCCTGTCATTTGAAAAAGTCCAGTGGGCTTGAGTACTTTTGGGATGCACTGCAATATATAAATTGTACAATTTTTACTCGTTCATTTTTTTCATCGAGTTCATTTAAATTAGTAATAAGCATTTATTTCTTGTTTTTATTTTTTAAATTGAAGCTTTAAAGCTTTCACTACTCCATAATATGTCCAAATCTGTAAAAAACGTCTTCCTTTTAACATGTAAGCTGTGTAACGATACTAGGTCATCATTTTCATATGAATCATGTCAGGACTGGAGGCTTGCCAGTGCGCTTTCCTCTCCCTCTGCAGCCATCTCTTTGCCATGTGTGCTCAGTGGGGGGTTTGCATTGTCCTGTTGAAAAATGCATGCAAAATATGCTGTGAAGGCAGCATATGTTGCTCCAGAACATTTTCTGCATCTTTCCAACTCTAATGCTGCTATCATCTCTAAGGTCTTTATGATCTGATTAGTCCTTTTCATGTTTGATCCAGAGCACATGGCATCAATTTCTTCAAAATGAAATAATAACTAGGATAAGTTTGGAATACAGACTTATCTGGCGATAACAAATCCATTTATTGGGTAATAGTTTACCCATAAATGCCATTGATATCAGAATAATGAATGTCATCCAAGGATAACAGGAGGCTGATTTGCCTTTAATACCAGATCGCCATAAAATTTAACCTGCTGACACCTCCTGACTTACAGGTTTTGTTTTAAAATGTGCAGCAAGAAAAGCATGAAGCCATGGATGTGCATGACTTAAATCAAAATGGTGCTAAAATGAAAGAAAAAAGGACATTTTTGACCCCATTATTTATCTCTTAATGACCAGGTAAAGATAAGAAGCCATAAAATAAATGATCCAACCTTAGCTTGATTATGTTCATTCAGTGGGGAAAATGTGGCATGTTTTAGAAGAACTACATTTTTTTCTTGGAGTAATTTTGGTAGGCTAACTATTCCTATAACTGTAAGTGAAATAACTTAAAGCACTTTTTGTCAAAAGTGATTTTTTAATTCATTTTTTTGTGTGCCAAAATCAGCTTTGGCAAAACCTTGACTTGGGTTATTATTTTAGGGAGGTGATGATTATAGGAGAGATACTCAAACAAAAGATGAACTCATAGTTGAAAGAGAGCTCACCCAGTGTGTTTGGAGGTAAACTCATCTCCTCCTGCCGCCCTGCTGTTCCCACGCTGCTGCTCGTGTCTCTGTCCTGAACTTTATTACTCGGCAGGTTGAAAATGTTCAAGGTCGCGCGCTCTCTTTGATCGTCTCGGGCTTCGACCCACTGCTGTGTTGTTTCTCTGTCAGCGCTCACATCAGCCCAAGAGTGAGCAGCCGGCCTGAAATATGGCAGAGCTTCAGCTGGAAACGCAGACGGCTTTGGACGAGCATATCAAGTAAAGGTTTTTACTCACCGCTCTCTTGTTATTGATGCTGCATTCTTGTCTGTCTCCAGACTTGAATGGGAGGAAACCTGAGATACAGCACTGAGTGGCTGCAGGGAACTTTTATCTGCCGCTTTGGACGTCGGCGCAGAACCCGTCACCGGGACATAAACGTTTTCCTGAGGCGTTTCATCTGTTATCTTCAGGCCAGACTGGTTAGAGCTCCCGCTGGATCCCAGCTGGCGGCTTCGTCGCGGAGCAGGAACAATGGCCGCGGGCCTCGCTGCAGCGTTTAACCCCTGCTGGCTGCCGCGTCGAGGCAGGAACGTCCTCTTCTTTGGTACGGGCCTGAAGCCTGTGGAGGAGCTTTCTGATGTGACGGAGCCCCCCGAGGTCTGACTGGACTCCCCCGCCGGGGCATTCTTCAGCCGGGAGATTGCCTCTGGGTGGAAAAAAAATTATAAAAAAAGATAGTTACGGTTTTGACTTTTATCACAAACCTGTTTGCTCCAAATCTCAGCTTCCCACCTGACTCCTGCGTCTCCTGGTCCAGACGGGGGGCCGTGTTATGGTTGTTTTCAGGAGGTTCGAAAACAATGAGGGAAGCTCGATTAAAGGGGTTATTTCTCGGCTGGCAGGGGAATGAAAAGGACGAACGACTTAGATTGCAGCAGCTGCTGTGCCACAGAAAAAAACTACAAATGTACAACAGGAAGCTAACCTGTTAGCTCTAAAAACAATGCCTACCATTTTGGGGGAACGAACTGATGAGAATCGATTTTCCTTCTCAGCATCACTGCAGGGCAAAAGATAAATAGCAGATATTCTTAAACGTTTGCAGGATGAAACGTAAAACATCATCAGCAATAAGCTGACATTAACACATGACGTAAGAGTTTCCATATCACTTTCAGGATTTCAGGATTCTTAAAAAAATTTTCTGGAACTTTTTGTGACACTTTTACATCAAGTTGGAGGTGTTGCAAATTTGTACCTGAAGTACAAATTTCAGGTACAAATTTGTACTTCTGTGATAACTTCTGTGAGATCTGAGATAATTTCCATTCTCTGAGAAACTTCCTATTACTTGGATTTATGCTTTGGCATCTAAACCCAAACTGCATGTCATGTTTATGATGGCGGTCTAAAGGAAACTATAAAATGAAAGATGAGGTGAGATTGACTTTTTCTTTCTGTAAAAGAGTTTCAGTGCACCTGTGGGTCAGCTGACAGGTAAAAGTTGCTCATTAATATGCATCCTTGGGTCGTGCTAATGCAGTTACTACAGTAACGGGGGGCCTTTTTTCTTATTTTTTTTGGTAATAAATGCTCAAAAGTAACCTCGCTTAAATTTGTGGTCATTTCATTTATTTGATCAAGATTTCTGTTTAAACTTATGGATCTTTATTTACATATGTTCCTAAAATCTAACTACATTGATCGGGATTACAAATATTATCATGATCAAGTAGTCGGTTGTTCTCTCAAATATAAAATACCTGCAGTGTTTTCACGACTAGATTTGTTTTACCGCCTCATAAACAACTACAATACCTCCTAAAGGACTCGCAAAATGAAATGTAATCTAAAACATATTGAAGTTTGTAGTTCTAACATGACAACAACATAAAGATGTTATAGGGGGAAGAAAACTTTGAAATTCACCACATGTGTAAAACACATTACTTTAATCAAATTAAATGTAATATGAAATACTGTAACTCTGAACACGGGGCAAATGGGGGATGGAAGAAAATTAGAGTAATCTAATTAATATGACTGCACTTAAAGCTCATGTGATGAGGTAACAAATTTAAAAAGTACACAGTAACTGTAGCCTTTGTCACAGTGTAAATACCTGACAAGGACTTGGTGTTTTTACAGCCTTGGAAAAAAGTTTAAAAAGCTTAGCCAAATCAAATATTGACTTTTTCTCTTGCTGACAGTCTAAGCTGTGACCATGGTTATAAATATGCCTTTCTGTTATTACTTTTGAAAAGTCCCAGCAGTGTAGCAAGCTTATTTTAGAGAATCTTAGTCCATATAAAAAGTTTAAATGTTGCCAAGCTGTTGTTCTGTTAATTTTACCATGCACACTTCCAAGTGGGTTAGAAAACCGGCTGTTTCCAGGCAGCACCACCTATGTTTACATAAGCCGAGTCACAAGACTGTCTGCACGCTGGCAGGACACCGGCGTCTTTAAGGGCCAAGCAAAGGAATGTCTCTCACATGTGAGGCAGAAGTATCTGAATCTCAAGTCGAATTTAAGATTTGTCACAAAATCAGAGGAGCTCATTGGAAAAAAGCAGAAACAATCGAACTGATTGTGTACTTCATCTCCGGTGGTTGTGATGATTCGAAACACCTCGCAGGTTTTGGAGGAGGCGCTGCGTCCGAGCTACGGCTGCTGGGCGTTTTGCTTCTCTCCACTCGAACGGACCCGTCTGTCGGGGGGGGAAAGGAGAGCGTATGTTTTAATATATGCTCTCATATTCTGTCACCAAGACCTCAAAGTTTAAAATGCTGTATTTTTCGCACAGTTGGAACTTTTCCAGGTTTAAAAATCAAGCAGACCTAAACTAGCCGGCTTCCCTTGCTTCATGGACGCCAGGATGATTTCTGATCCGTGGATTTTGTCGCTGTGTCTTTGGGACTTGGCCGCGTAGAACCATTCCCCCGACAGGTACTTCAGCTTCACATCTGACTGAGACCCGCTGTCCAGAACCTTCTCCAGTTTCCTGTCATGAAAAAGAAAAAATCTAAATTGACCAGAGGATTTTTTTTTTCTGTATTGCAACTTCATGTCACTTTTAAAGATGGAAAAAATATGAGCCAACATCAGCAAACAAAAAGGAGTTAGACGATATTCGTTTACGCTGAAAGACAACTGGAACCGCATTTGAATATGTTACAAGTCAAATTATCAACAAGTCATGAAAACAGAGAGTAAACAAGCTAACCAGGCTAACTTAGCCTAGCCCATCAGCAGACAGCTTGCATGAAAACTATTGCCAGCTATGGGAAAGATGGGAATGTATTCAAAGATCTCAGCATGGTGTGCTTATCAAATATTTATTGAGAAATATAAGGAAATTAAGCAGAAGGTTCTGGTGGGACACATTATCAGTCACTGACAAGAAAAAGACAACGCTGCCGTTGCATCACTGCAATGTAAAGTCACTATGATTTCAGGTTCATGCTGTACACCATATTGCCAAAAGTTTTTCCCTGCCTGCCTTCATACACATAAACTTAACTAAAATTCAGTTTTTAATCTGAAGGGTTTAATATGACATTAGACATTTAGCCTTTTGACTTTTCCTCTGGAGGAAAGACCCAAACTGATTTTTATCTTGAATTTTATTTGATCAGTACATGTCAGACAGGTTCTATTTGTAATTAATCACAGTTAATTTATTATTTGACAGAGAGGGTATTTACTTTTTTTTTTACCTAGTCAAGTTGGGTTAGAATAACTTTTTTTCTCCCTAAAGGATTATACATTTTCCATGCACAAAGCAGCATTTTACGGCATAATCAAGTTGCCATTAGTTCTTACAAAAAGACAGCATTTATCAAAGATGACTTCAAAAAATTGATTTCGTAATTTGACACCTTAAAATTGGGTCTCTATCTCTTTAAGATGCTCCTATTCTTTCCAACACTCTGCCCTCAACACATCGTCACAACAGTGCTTC
This sequence comes from Poecilia formosa, assembly GCF_000485575.1. NCBI lineage: Eukaryota > Metazoa > Chordata > Actinopteri > Cyprinodontiformes > Poeciliidae > Poecilia > Poecilia formosa. The sequence continues at coordinate 2,121,452 of NW_006800002.1, forward strand.
TAGTTATGCCTTGAGTAGCCTCTCTAAGGAGTGTTGGACTGAGTAATAGTTTGTATGAGGAGCTCCACAGATGCACAGTTTGATCACCGGGTGTTTCCTAATTGCTGCTGCCGCTAGTCTGTAGGAGCTGATGGGGCAGGCACAATGGAGGGATGTCCAGCTGAAAACCACGGCTCCAAGGAGGAGCTTAGCTGAAAAAGGCGGGGCTTTGTGAGAGCAAGCGCTTAGGCACTGTGAATGGTTGCCGTGGGAGATTCAAGGATGTCTTTAGTGAGGGAAAAAAAAGTTTTCTGTCTTGGTTTTGTTCTCTGATCTTTGGTTCTTTGTGCAACAGGATGAATCCATCACTTCACTTCCATTACCGTTTCCATCAACAGCGTTACATAACTGCTTCACATGATCACTCTCAAGAGAGCAAATTGGAAAACATCTCAGTCGAGTTAAAATAAAGTTAGAGAGGGATCAAAACAAATTTCACCACTCCGGCTCATCTTTCTGCTGGCCGGGGGAAACCACGGCCGTCATGTGAGGCGGAGGTAGCGCATTATTACAGGCTGCTGGCTTAATCCTTTTCACATCAGACCGGACAAGACACAGCCATCATTCAGGTAATGAAGTCAGCTCTATTAAAACTCCCAATAAAGAGCTCTTTGTTTTACAGCAAAAAAATTAAACACATTTCCAAATCAGGTGTATTTATTTGTTTGTACATTTACAGCTGAATTGGAATTTCAGAGACAGATCCTCAAATTCTCCTGAAGGTCGGGAGACAAAAGCCTCAACTGTTTGCAGAAGAAGGCGATTTGAGCTTAACGCTCGTTTTGAAGGCTGTCACGGAAAATTTCTGCAACCTAGCTGTAATCTAATTGCTCTGATCGCATTTAGGTCCCTCAGTGTCCGGCCCCAGACAGGCCGTTATTGTGTTACGCACCAAGCAAAGACTCTCCTTTATGAGGTTTGGTGTTGGTGGGATAGTATAAAAAGACATTAACTTAAACTCATATTAGCTTTCATTTCAAGTCTACTAGAACACTCAGGTTTGTGTAAGAAAATAACGGCAAGGAGTCTTTCAGGGAAAAGCAGACTGTGTGAATCTTTCTCCACCTGATTCTCTCCTCCTCCGCCCTCTTCAGCTCCTCGTCCCTCTTCAGGACCGTCAGAATCACCTCCTGCTCCTCCTCCGTCAGGTGGCTCAGGTCGATCATGGTTTCCCTCGGCGGACAGGTGTGAGAACGCCCAACGCGCGCTGGCTCTGTTGAACAAATACCACCGTTTACCTCCTGAGAAGGATGTATTTGTTCACAGCAAGATACCGCAGCAACAATACACGGACAAAATGAAAACAGAGGACAGAAAGGTTGCTTTCTCACATGGTGCACAGTCCATGTGAAGGACTACTGAAAATTAAGCCATTAAAGGTTATTTTGGGGAATTGTCGCCAACAACGAGCTTCTGATTATGATTAATAGATGTTGGTATTCAGCATCTATATTTAATTTAGAAACGAGCAGAGCCGGCCAAAGGTTATATGGGGGCTGAAGTGGAATTGAAATTAGTGCCTCATTAGCGATTTGTGTGGCCAGTTGTCATTTATTTATTTGTTTTTTTTTAGTGGATGCATAAAATTTTTTTTTTTTTCCACATAAAGGTTTCTCAAAGGTTTTTTAAAAAGAAAAAAAATTGCAGCTAATTCTGCTTCACACTTGTTTGGGTGTATTAAATCATAACAGGCACAATAATCAAGTTGATTAGCTAGCATTAAATGTTAGGGACAGAATACTAGTAAACACCTCTAAAGAAAGAACAATAATATGAAAATAACCTTTTGAATAGACGTTTTTGAGCATTCTTCTTCAGCTCAGTTCTCCTTTTCCTGGAGTTGAATCTGTTGGCAAAACCTTTAAGACTGAAGGTGTTTTAGCTGTTTAATAACTGTAGTTCATCCTGATTGTCTTCATCTTGAACTGTATCGCTTCCTCACCATTAAATGAGAAGAATTCAAAGACAATATTAAGCGTTGAGAAATCCTCATTATACAAGAGAAACCAGAGAATCTTGAACAATTTTTGTAAGGCCAAGTAAAAACTGGCTCGATTTGCACACACAGAAAAGACAGGAGTTTAGAAAAGGGGTTTATTTTTGTTGTATCTAGTCATTGTACTCGTATGCCATACCTTGTCACTTCATACTCAACTTTTTGGGTGTGAAACATTGTTGCATAATGTGAGATGTTTTGCACCAACCACGCATTAATTGTAATGCTTCGTCTGGACAAAAGGTACCCACATGGATAATCTATGATTCAAAACAATTTTCTGTAATCCACTTTTGCTCTGAGGAATGTGGCTTTATGACAGTCAGTAAATGCCATACAGCACGAAGTCCCTTGGTGTTTTGATGAAGGGTCAACTCATGTTTAATAAGAGACAACTGTCTCTATAATGGGATCAGAATAATTCAGAAAGAAAAAAAAGCATAGAATAATAACGTAATACAATTAAAAATGTACTTGAGATTTAAAAAAAAACAAAAAAAAAAACAATCATTCATCCATAGTTTGGAACAATGCTGAACTACAACAAACTTATGTCTATAGGTACAACTTGAGATCATAATGGCAAGTTGAACCAGAACCACAACAGAACCAGCCAAGAGGGGAACCCACCCTAAATTTGGAAATCAGTTTAGCTAATCGATTATTTTCCCCCACTGTATCTTCTGGATGTGTAAACTGCTTCTTGTTTAAATATTCCGGGTCTTTGTCTTGTTCTGGACAACCCAGAGGTTAAACTGGAGCTGGGGCAGTTTGCTTAAGAAGTAGGTAGTTGACGCAACAGGTAAGACAACTTTTTTGTTGCATCCTGCCTCATTTCTTCGTCCAAATTATTAGAATATTTTTTGAAAAACTTTAGTAATTTAAGACAAAGAGTCAATAATTTACTGAAACACACTACGATGAAACCTCTCTGTACGATCGGCGACTGTTGGAAAACAGATGGATAGTTTTCACCTACCTTTAAGGACAACTTTGCGACTCAGAACCTCGTATTCAGAAGGGGGGTAAAAAAAAAAAGCATAAGAATGATAAATGGATAAAAGTTTTTAACTTCACCTCCGCAGGTCTGCTGATACTGCTGGATGCGCTCGACGGGAACGGAGGAGAGGGGGCGGACTCAGCGTAGGGATGGGGAGGATCTGACAAAGACGAGCAATGATGAGGAGCAGCCATTGTATTATATCACCGCCGTATCCGTCTACACAACAGCATCATCCAGCGGCTTAATGTAGGTCTGGATGATTAATGTCGACTGCCGTGTCTCCTTTCGAAACGGACTGAAGAAACAAGTCTCGGATGGGCGTGTTAGACCGAGACCGGCCTGGGCTGCAATGACAGGCATTATCCAGCAGGTGTCGCCGGTGGAGATGCGGCTACTGTTTGACAAAAGGGTGTGAGCATCTTCCAGACAGGCGGAATGAACAGGACGGGCTGAGGTCAAACAGCAATTAAAGCTGCGCAACACGAAGCTGTTTCACCATCTGCGCTACGGTTCGGAGGAATAAACCCCCCACTGCGACTGCGAGGTGATTCTCTGACCTTCAACACACAATAATGGATGAATCTATCTCACACTTTCGGTGTGGTCTGTGTATGAAAGCAGGGGGAATCATACAGCATATAAACAGTTGTATGGACATCCAAAAGTACCACAATTCAAGAAATAAATCATTAAGTCATGACATTAATGAGCCCCTTCTAAACTAAAAATGTAAATATGCAATATATTAAAAATTTTAGTTGTGAACTGCAAAAAATAAAAAATAAATAAAATAAAAATTTGCACCATCAAATGTAAGTAAGCCTTATTTAGGAAGACTACCACTACAACTGTCTGTGCAGGTAATTTAAACAAATGTAAGGAGTTATTTAAACTACAAGGAGAGTTCAGATTGTTTATTTCCAATTTCAATTTAATTATACGATTAAAAAAATAGTTGTAGGTTGTAGTTTTGGCACTTAATTTGTTTTTATATGTACATTTTTGTGCCACTCCTGTAAGAATCAATGGAATATGCCAGTAATTTTAAATGATCTGCTTGTTTTACTCAAACCAGAGAAATGAAGCTCTGTAAAAAAAAAGAAGACACATTAGATTACTAGAACAATGTTAATATTCTTTCAATTTTTTCAGAAAAGATATTCAATCTTAAAAGATAATTTTTAGCATTTAATCACATTACAAAATAGTGAGCATACAATCTTTCAATAAAAACATGAGAAAGGGGGTAAACTGGATGTAAACAGGAAAATCGGCTTCAGCTTACTGAAAAATGTTTGTGTTGTTTTTCATATAAATCCTAGGATAATACATTAGAGTTAGTGGTTATGAGTCAAAATGGAAAAAAGTTGCAAGGGCACTTGCAACTTTTTGCACGTGGCCTTGAAAAAAAAGGGCACTTGCAGACTGGAAGCTGACTAAGCACTTGTTCGATGCAGGTACATCAACAAAATTTGAATAATGTATTGTGTCACCCATTTCAGAAAGTGACACACATTGTGTCCAAATTCTTTAAACATCTTGTACATGTGCACAGTGACAAATCCTAATTCACCAGAAGTAGTTAAAATACTACATGTAATGAAAAAATGCATTTTCTGGTAAAGTCATAATATGTTATCTGAAAGTTTTCCACCAAAAAAGTCAGTCAACTAAAATCAGAAGGTATGAGGCAGCATTAATGCTAAATGGCTCCAATAATGATTGAATAGTGAACATAAAAACATTCTGAAAATTGATGTTTCCTCACATATATTGTCTGGGGGTTTCCCCAAACAGAGTCAGAAGTCAACGCCCTGATCTACCCAACATTAAGAACGAGAGAATCACACACCAACGTTTGTGGAAGCTGCTCTTTATTTGAAAAAGAAAAAAAAAAAAAAAAGACATTGTCTGCTACACGATCTAATTACATAAAGAAAATATCTGCGGAGACAAACGCAGAGAATATCCTGAATCAAACTTAGGTAGAGTCAAATTTGATTGAATTGCTTTCATATTTCATACATCTTTCACTTTGTGCGCTCAAAGAACAGTCGAGTGTTTATGTACAACGTGGCACCGATCAACAGTGCTGCTCTGCTCTACGACCCCGCTCCGCTCTCACTCTTTTGTACAGCTAATTTACACCAAACCCTTTTATTTATTTTTTTTAAAATCACTGTGACGACAATCTAATCAGCCGGCCTGCATACCCGCTAACCCGCCCCCCCATACTGACCCCACCCCATCTCTCTGAGAAACTGCAGCGTGGAAAGATGTGTGCAACATGAAGACAACTCGTTCACATTCAGAGTAAAGGCAGCCTTGATTACAGTCAGTGAGTCAACGGCATGCCAAGCTTAAAGCAAATGGAGCCCACCACCCCAGTGCTGCCCCTCAGATTTTGTGGATGAAGTGGTGTATTTTATTTTTTTTCCCAGATCTGTTGCGAAATAATAGTAATTAAAAAAAACCCCTAGGCACGCTATATACTGTTAACTGATTCGTACTCTAAGCCCCCCCCCCCGCCCTCCCTGCGCTGTAAGTACAATGGAGATCGTGAAATCTTTCATCTAGTAAAAAAAAAAAAAAAGTCCTTAACACAAAACTCAATA
>NW_006800002.1:2127806-2147316 GCF_000485575.1 Poecilia formosa
AACGAGGACAAAGTTTTGCAGCTAAGTGCTTCATCTTCTGAGACACTTCCTTCAAATTACATGAACTGCATCTGCAAGAAAAGTGGAGGGTCGTATCAGAATAATAAAAATGAAATGATAAAAACAGGTATGAACAGTTTAGCTGAAGTTTGCTAAGCTTTTCCCTAATTTTTATGTTTTTTTTTTTGTTTTGTTTTTTTAACCAAACTGAGGTTAACAAAGATGTTTAGCAAATTCTGAATTTGAAGCCTTAATGAAGCGAATATGTTTTACTAATGAGGTCGTCGAGTTACACGGTTGGTTTGAGCGCCTTTTAGTTACAAAGCAAAAGCAAAACCACAAGCACACGATGTTACCATGACACAAACATGCAACTGCAAATTTGGTTTCCAAGTTCATGTTAAAACAAATTTTCAGTAAAAACATTAAAAAAAATTTTAAAAAAAAATCGACAATTCAGAAGCAAATTATTAAATCACAATATTCTTTTAAAAATTAGCCAAGTTTATTTGAGGAACCAGAAAATGACAAAATTGTCTCTGCAGATACACCAACTGCAGTTTTCTATTAAATGGGGAAACTGACCAGTTATTACAATAATAATAACACAAAGTTTTTAACTTCACCTGTGGCACATTCTGCAGATTTTTTTACAAAATATTATAAATACAATAAAAAATGCAAATGAACAAATATTTTTTTTAAATGCGAAAATACACATTTTATTTCCTAAAATGAAATAACATAGCATTCTTTTACTGCACATTTGATTATTTGTAGCAAAGCGTACATCTGTAGCTAAAATAAAATAAAAATCTAACAGGTGAAAAGCTCAAATTATGCTCTACTTAATACAGTGCAGAGCTGATCTGGTGACCAGTTTAGGATTAACTGACTGACTAATAATTAATAAGCAAAATGTGCCTAATAGAAGATTTCTTCCTGTTCCTCTTTTTACAGAATTTGAAGCAGGTGAAGCTATAGCTGCCACTTGAGTTTTGGGTAAAACATATTTACAGACAAGTTTTTTCTTCATCTTAAGTGCAAAACGTTTATAGTTTTGTAAAGTTTTTTTTAACTCCTCCTCCTAGCATGTTGTTCTTTCAGCAAATTGCCTTCTTTTGTTCACTTAACGATTAATTACTAAATTAGTTGATTGTTTCAATATTTGATTTGTCACGATTAATTGCGTCAGCCCTCAGATTTACTTCGAAGGAGACAAAGCTTAGCAAACGGCCAACAATTAAATTTAGCAACAGTTGCAAAGCAGAAAAAACAGGTCTGAGCAACGGAGAATGGAGGAACGAAGAACCAAAATGAGTTGGTCTCTATCTGACAACACAAGCATGACATCCAAGCAAAACAAAAACAAAAGAAAAGAAAAAAATCAACATGTAGTGCGTGATCCACTGGCAAGGACATCAAGGGGCTTAAAAGTTAGCGACAAAAGCAAACGTGCATCAGCGCCGGACAGACAACGCATGCAGGTGCCTGAGCAAGCAAACAGCATGATGTACCTAAAGAGATGCTCTACAAGAAATCCTTGAGAGAGAGGTGTGCAAACGGGTCCTGTCCAGGGGCTCGGAGAGGACTCTGGCTGGAAGGACTAGAGGCTGCAGAGGGCTAACAGAGGAAGTAGGAGGACCAGAGGACAAGTCAGAGTCAGTACAGAGACTGAAGTAGGGATGAGATTAGTTGGAGAGGCTGTGATGTATGATTGATGGGTTAATAATAATAATAATAAAAAAAGGAGCTGTTTGGAAACAGGAAGTCGAAACAAGAGATGATGATTTACAGTTTTTGTTTTGTTGCTTTCAGCTCCAGAGGAAGGTTTTCTTTCTTTTTGTTAAAACTGTCATCATCTTCAGCAGTATTCACACCGACAACAAAGCTTTCACAGTGACAAACCATAAGACACAACACTACACAATGGCCACGCCCCTTTTACCCCCGCCGCCACCCCGTCCTGATGACGCGTGGACCCACCTGAGCGCTGGACACTGAGCCAAAGGGGTTGGGTGGCCTCATGACGGGCTGGGTGTACATCATGGTGGGCGGATTCATCATCCCCATGGAGCCCATTTGTGGAGGCTGCGGAGGGTTGGACACAAAGTCGGGTCAGGCGTTTCATTTAGTTTGCAAAAAATATGAACAATTCTGAAAAAATAAATAAAGTGTTTTGCGATCCCTACTCTGCCTCCCCTCCTATTGAGGGATGCTTCCTGTTCAGTAGGAATACAAATAAAATACTAACAGGCAAAACTATTGCTTAGGTGCATCACAATAAATTAAAACATTATCAAAAAATGAATTTTCTCTCACATTCTGTACACCTGACTGGTTCAGAGAACAACACACTAAAATCCCCTGATTTCAATTTGTTTAAGGTTCAAAATACAAGTAAAAAGATGAATAAGTCCTTGAGCCGTTCGGAATAATAAATATTCATAAACCGTGTTAAGATAAAAATAAAAAAAACTGTTCTCATCAATAACTCTGGCATTTAGCAAATAAAAATAATTGTAATAATTATGAATGACTCAAAACAAGAAAAGTTAAGTCTGATTTAACTTCAGACGGTGAGAAAAAAAAATCTGTCTTTTTATGAGGTGTATGAAAATATCAGATTTTACCTGTAAATAAAGCTGTCCAAATTTAGGCTTATGAAATGATAATAATCATAATCATAATAATGGATTCTGTCATAATGTCTTTGATAAATTGTCTCATCATAAATATCTGTAATTTTTAAAATCTGCCAAGCTGCTTAACCATCAAAACAAATTGTTGCACGAAAAGGGAAAATTATTTGTGGAACTTTTCTGTGATCTTCAGAGTGGAAGCAGCAGCTGAGCGGAGGGACTCACCATGCTGTATCCCATCATGCTTGTGGGAGTGGTGGCAGGGAAGGCCATGACTGACGGTGGCTGATGGGAGAGAAACAGTTTGAGGAAACTTTATAGCAAAACCGCCAGAGAGTTGTGGGACAAACGTTTTACATTATTTATTTATTCTGTTTACATACTTGAGTCTGTATGGAAAAATTTGAACTTCTATGGATCAGAGAAAACCCACAATAAACCTTTATCAGCTAAAGATGTAGTGGGATGGATTAAATCAAAGCATATTTGTTACGGCTGAATCGATTAATCAGATTAATCCTGATGAATCGGTTATTGGAATAATTGTCAATTAATATAGTAATCAATTCATCATTAACTTGGGTATGCAGACACAAATGACAGACCATTTTTTGAAAAATAAACATATTCATAGTTGTTAAGCCAAACTGTACAATATTTAAACAAATTTGGCAATTAAGATAGAAAACACTTTTGTCTGTAAACATGTTTTAAACAAAACATGTGATGGAGCGACACTAAGAAGAGTCGCTCTATCGTTTAAAAATAAAATACTGGAGGTTTGTCTGCAACCTCTCAAAAAGGGAAATACTGTGATGGGGTGTGAATACTTTTGTGTTGCTGGTCGTTTCTGAAGCAGTTTGTAAGTAAAAATCTTTTAAAATCCTGGAACGTTTTAGAGGATTTATTTTTTTTGAGCTCTGAATAAGACTTGAATTTTTTTTAAAATTCAGATTTGAAGGTAAAACTACAGCCGATATAAACATAATTAAATGTGAACGTCTGTGTCACCATGGAGACGGGGTTCCAGGTCGTGGTGGGCGCTGCCTTGGGTTGCCAGTTGGTGCCACCGGTCATCCTCTTCTCCCCCGGCTGGCTCCAGTGGATGTCACTGCGGATCAACAGAGCAGGCGTCAGCAGCAGCTGAAAACGCACACGGCGCCCCCATCCACCAATCAGCCAATCAACCGTCACTTACTTCTTCATCGTTCCGTTTCCGATGCCCAGATCTGGAAAGCAACATTCGTCAAGCAGTGGTTAGTGGAACAATTTCAGTCATTTTTTTTGTGCGTCTTAATGAAGATACATGTTCATTAGCGCAGATGAATATGAAGCGCTGCACTCACTGCCGACGAGGTTGGCCAGGGAAGAGTCAAGGTCGTCTGACACCAGCTTCTCAGGCTGCTGATTGGACAGCTGGTTGGAGCCGGCGAGAGTCGGCTTCAGGATGCCTCCGGTGAGATCTGACAGGGAAAATAAACATATAGTATTCCTTCATTTTTTTCAAAATTCATGTTTTTTTTTTCTTTTGTTTTTTTTTGTTTTTAAACATAACACACTATTGTGCTACATTAAGCAAGATTCAGTCCCATGAAATTAAATCGTCACCATCAGAGTTGAGGCTCCCGCTGCCGGCGGCTTTGTTTCCAAAAACGGACTCAAAGTCCACCTGTAGGGCCCCTGCTGGCGGTTGTGGAGGGGCTTGAGGCGTTGAGTATCCTTTGGAAAAGAGACGAGAACGCTGACTGACAAAGTTACAGCATTTCCGAACTAGATTCCCAAACTGCACAGTAGCAGGATTCCTTAAGCAGAGCAGAAAATTAGATTTGATCTGCTGAAGAGCGAGCCTAGCATACTCTACCTCTGAATAGACCTGCTACAGTAGAGGGCTCAGTGGGGAAGGGAGCCTGGTGTGGGAGGTGTTGAGCAACGGACACCGGACCACAGAAGGAGTCTGACAGGTCGCGTGAAGCAGCCGGATAAACGGCAAAGAAAATGGGAAGATAAAGAAAAGGGGAAGAAAAGCATTCCAAGGACAGGTCAGAAACAGGTAAGGACTGACAACAGCAATACAGAAAGCAAGAAAAAAGTGCTTGTACATAGATACATTTACATATATCCATTTTATTCATAAAAGTTTTTCATGTAATCTCTCAGTAGATCGGTTAAAGTAAAACATTGCAGCATAAAAATGTAGCAACCCACAAGGGATTAAAGGTAAAGTTGGAACATTTTGGGAATCAATCTTGTGAAACGTTGGATAAGAATTTAATTTATTACAGATCATCCCAGACCAGCTCATCAGGCCCGCTACATTTTTTTAAAAAAAATTGAAAATCATACTAAAACGCTACTCTAATAGGGGCTGAAATGATTGTTTGTTGAAATAGCCATCAAATAATTTAGCAAACGATTAATCGTTAAACAGAGTATAGCAATTAGGGGAAAAAAGGTCATTTGCTGAAAGAAGAACACAGTCAGAGCAATAACTAAGTCAAAGCTATGCAATATGTACGTTTTGCATTTAAGACAAAAAAAACCAAACTTAATCTTGTCTCAATTCTGTTTAAAAAAAATCCTATTAAGCTCCTCTTGCTCTCTAATTATTAATCGATTAAATGAGAAATTAAACAGATCAGCCCTGCACTGTTTTGACGTTAATTCCATCAGAAAAGGCTGAGCTTCCCACATGTTGTTAGAAGCATGTTTTTGTTGCAGATGCATCTTTTGCCACAAATGAAATGTTACATTTTTAGGCAGTAAAATGTTTAACTTCTTATTTAAAAAAGGAATTGCGTCATCAGTTTACATACTTGAATCCATTTCTGATGTTTAAAAAAAGGTTTAAGTGGTTAAATGCAAAATTTGCCATTTTTAATTAATCGCTTAGAATAAAATTAACAGAATAATCGATTACTAAAATACCTCATCGTTGTAGCCCTAATCTTAATGCTTCACACTGAATATGTTAAACTTGTCTTTTTAAACCCAGTCATTTGTCTAAATAAAAAATGTTTTTTTTTAATCAAGATTTCGCACTGCTCTTAATATTGTTAACTTGATATCACTTATCAAGTTTACGTGCGTTCAGACAAATTTAAGGCTTTATTATTGAAACTGTTATAAGGCAGTTTGTAAAATGTACACATATGTTTATTTTGGACATAATTAATGTTTAGCTAAAACATCTTCCCATAAAAAAGGCTCTACTGAAAGATGATTATGTGACATCTGGCTTGATGCAATTAAAATTTATTCTCCAACTCAAAGATATTGGCAAATAAAAAGCTGATGATCTGGTCTGGCGATGTTACTACTTTTACACGTTTAGTAGTAACAAAAGTAGAAACTAAAAATAAAAAAAAAATCCCAAAATGTAAAACTCTTCCTTTAATTCTAATAAATCTGCTAGAGGTATTAAAATAATGGCTCTGGGGATTTGTGGACAGGAGTCTATGTTTGCCAGCAAACATAGGTCAAGGCTTTGAGCCGTCGTAGTACCTGAGATGGAGTGCTCTATCCGCACTGTGCGTTTGTAATTGGTTGAAACTGATGAGTTTGTGTCAGTAAAGGGATTGTAACGATCTGGAGAATCAAAAATAGTGTAAGAACAGGTTTCAACTTTAAAAGCTCTACAGCATCTGAGCACTACAAAGCAACACCAAACTGTAGCTGAAAGCTAACTGCACAGAAGACATGATGGCAGATTTTACAGTCAGCTGCACTTTGATACAACCGTTCCAAAAGTCAAGTGTTAATCACTCTGCTGTGTGGAAAACATATTTAAAAGATGGCATGATTCATATTTGAAAATGCTGTTAAGCTGTGGACTGGAGTCTAATTTAATACAAACATTAAGTTAGTATTTTGCACATAATGACAATCACTCAATTTTGGCTTCAAATTATCCTGAAAACAAATAATTTTGTGATCATTTTGTAAAGTTTAACAACCAATGCCTGTGGTTGTTGCTTTCAAAGCCTGAATCCACTTGCACCGTAAGGCTTTGTTTAGAAAAATCAATGCAAGTAAAGATGGCAGAAAGAGAAACGGCGGAGCAAAATGTCCGAATGGCAGGAAACGACTGATGTGCAACACAATTTTGTACATGGAAAATTCTGGAGCCCCCAGTGGCAAAAATCAAACAAAAGAAGAAAAAAAATTTCAGTTCATCTCATGGTGATATATATATATATTTTTTTGTACATTAGTAGCTAGTTACCGATGTCCGCAACCGCTTTGAGTCACAGAACGCAGTGAAGATGTTTGTGTTTGCCTGACAAAAAAGTCCGGTGACAGAAAAGAAAAGAAAAGAAAAGAAAAAACTCTACATGGAATTCACAGGACTAAAAAGTCATATGAAGACAAAATTTAAGACCTGTGATTAGCATTTATTTGTTTTGTTTTTTTCTTTTTTAGTTGAAAATTTGAGACATCTTAAGGCCTTAAAATTTCTTGTGGATGCGCTCACACCGTGTGATTTAAAAGACACTTCTGTGTACGAGTTGTACTTGAATGCACCATAAAATAGCACCTGCCTGTGTAAACCCTCAAAATGCAAAACGTTCTGCCATGACGCCACCGGAGCATAGCTGCACTTCTGCTATAAAGACTCTGATGACATTTGGGGCTGAATTTGGATGTTAGCCTGTTTGTCTCTGTAGCACTGACGCTTGCGTTCGGCTGGATGTCGTTTCGGGTTAGTAATTAAGTTTAGTGTGGAATAAAACGCTGATGTAAAGCACTTGTGTGATCCAACTTTTTTCCTCCCTCTATGCTTATGTTGCTAAATGAGAAACTGTAAAGTAGAGAACAGAGAGTTCGGCACATTAACCCTCAGCGTGAATGTATGCTTAAAACAACATATTGTGTGTGTGCTGAATCGAAAGAGCCACACAGAAAGTTTTAGTATACATTCATGTAGCGTTGCACCTCTAACATTGATTATTTGGAAGAACTCAAAAGATTTACCTTTTAAACTTTTTTTCACTTCATCACCATTAAACGTTAGCTAAATATTTACAGGCTAAACAGAAAAAAGCTCTAGGTTTTCTTTTTTAAATCACAACTTGCTAAACAAAAACAAACCCATGGCCAATCTGAGTTTGGTAAGATAAGGAGAGAAAAAGATCAGCACAGACAAAATATTCAGACTACAGAAGCACATCAAACATGCAGGATAATCATGCGCTTAAGTATTTTACAGATATATGAACGAGAGAGGCGAGAGACTTTGGAAGAGAAACAAAATGAGTTGTTACCACCAAACATTTCATGACCGGATGTCCTAGAGGAAAAGCTAACACCGTCTGAAGACACGACAGGTAAGTGAGTGGCATCGACAACGAGTTTTGACAGGAAAGGGTTAAGGTTTGGCATGGAATCATCTCCAGCTTCAGTAGAGGTGAAAGGATCTATGCAGGCAGAGGGAGAAAAAAAAGAGAAGAGAGACAGGAAAGAAGAAAAAAAATGACAGAGAAACAAGAGTGGAGAGGACAGGAAGAGGTGGAGATCAGAGTCAAACAACAGCAACAAGAGAAGGATAGCATGCAGAGCCAAAGTCTAGAGCTACGGTGTTGGTTGGAGGATGACAAGAAGAAAGGGGGAAAAAACAAAAGAAAGGTTTACCTGCCCACGCCGTGGCCACTGGGAGGCCTGTGGAGGCCGACTGCATGGAGGGCTGGAAGCTCGGCTGCAGGTCAAAAAGGTCACTCTCCATCTTGACCGCACTGCGTCCAGAAAAAACAAAAACAAAACATACATCATGTCAGAAGGTTTTATTAACCCACTACTGAACCATAACTGTCTGGGGATAAGTAAGAAAACAAAAGCTCCTTTAACCAGCTCTATGTTCAATGATGCGCATCGTCACAGAATGGAAACCAGCCTCAGTAAAACCTGACTGATAGGACTTCAACCGTACAGACGTACTAGATTTCTTTAGATTTTTGCAGTTCAGAGACTGCAGGAAAACGCATTTGCCATGAACAGCTTTAATAGAGGTCACATCTGTAGGTTCCAAAAATATTTAAGCAAAATGCTTACATTCCAGTTTTTGTTGAGTGTTTATCAATCCCAGTTTACCCAGCATTTAAATGAGGCTACAGTCTCATTTAAATGTGGTGAAATGTCCCTTTTTGATCTCTGAAACTGTGTGTCTTCAGATGGTAATTCAAAAATAGTGATGGGTAAAAACAAAGAGTGAGATAAATCAAAATTAATGTTTGACATTCAAATTTAAGTCAACGTAAACATTTCCATCTATTCAGTAACATTAGATTTCAGTCTCTGTGAAGACTGGCGATAAGGAGAAACGCCGGGGAAAGAAAAAAAATTAACATTTTACAATAGTTTCATTTTTTCCACAAATCTATTGAGACAAGAAAAATAGTCAAATTTCAAACTATTTGTGACATTTCAGACTGTGTGGGAACCGTCTTAGCCTCATGTCTTTTTGCTAGCGATCTAGGGATTGGCAGCTAAAAGAAACAGGACCGAGTGTCAACTCATATTTAAGCTCCAAGAAATAAAAGGACATCTTAGATTTTTGGAAGTTTAAAAAAAAGAGCAGAGCAAAGAAAAGAATGCTTTAGCTGCAGCCAATTTAAATGGCTCTCTGATGATTTAAAACAATTATTTAAGACAAGATTTCTTTCCTATCACTACATACTTGAATTTAGGGCCGATTTTCAGTGAGATATTCTTACCATATCTAAAAAGGTAAATATATTTATAGGCTTTAAGATATGCAGACATTTATCCATGTCTGCATATGAAATTTTCAAATCTCTAAGCTTGTCGCAACAAGAAATAAATCAATTAATTGTATCATAATTTTTTTATTATAAATTTTTCATTGCATAAGGTCAACTGACTTCATTTAGGGTTTATGAAACATTTAATTCCTCATTATTTGTGGTTTTTGGCCATTTTGTTTTTATTTTTTTTCTTATTTTAGATTCAAAATATCTTCCAGTTCCAGTGTAAAGTGTTCTTTACAAAATCACAGTTTATTAATCTTTGAGTGGGCAAACTGGCATTGTTCTGTCATCATCAATAAATTACTTGAAAATGATCTCAAAATGACAATATCGTATATCACAATAATTTCTGATAATTTACCATCCAGCAAAGTGCATTGTGACAGGCCTACGAGTCAGATCTATTAAACTTGACACAAGAAATCAAAAAAGTAAACTCTAAAGAAGCCAATAAGTAACTAGAGGCTATGTGAAAGCTGTACCCGTTTGAGCAGCTGGGTGTGGAGAAGAGGTCGATGGTTGGTGCTGTGCTGATGGTGCCCCCGGTGGTGGAGATTGGCGATGTATCGGTGGTGGAAAAAGATGGCCTCTTCGAGAGCTCTTTGAGCCTTTGCTCCTGGGACAAAAATAAAAATAAAAAGTAGCGCAACTTAAGAAAGCAGTCAAATGAGGCGCATTCATGGAGTGGATCTCGACCTGTAAACAAACCTTGAGAGCTTTGAGTCGGGCCTGTTCCTCCTCTAGAGCTGCCTGCTTCTCCCGCTCATCCACCTTAGTGAAAGACATCCCTGTGCTAGCCAATGAGGACACTGCGTTTGATAGAGTGCTGGCCCTGAAGCAAGAAAGAACAAAATTACAAAACACCAGACACACAGAGCCAATGAGAAAGCATTATCGATCAAACGCAGAAAAAAAAGCAGCAACAACGTCGGTGAGTTAAAGTACCTGCTGGCTGCAGTGGAGTCTTTGACTTTCTTCCCTTCTAAAGAGGCCAAATGCTGCTCCAGAGCTTCCAGGAGGCTGCTGGGAGCCTGGCGTGACGAGGGAAAAATGAAAAATAAAACAAAACGCACAGTCAGCAACCGCTTGACATGTAGAAAATGTTACGTGAACGGACATCAACACCATTACGGGTAGTGGTGGGCAACAACGATGGAGCAGGAAGCACGAAACCTCATGAAATACCATCGGAAACAAATGAATCGTCAGCCAATTTCAGAGAATTACACCTGCTCCGGGGTGGAAGCCACCAACCACTGATCAATGACCGCATTCCAGCCAAAAAGCTACTCTGGGATGAGAGAGTAACATCTGTGTGGGATGACGGACTGCACCACAGCTCCTTCAACAACCCGGTTGTTGAATCGGCCATGTCTAAAGCACGACAGGGCAGCCATTTTTTTTTCTTCCGTAAATTTATTTATTTATTTTTTTAAACAGGAGAACGAGCTACACTGCCTCAACGACACGACCCAAGTAAAGCAGAATTTTACCACAGCAAGGGTTTTTTCCTTCAACTGCGTTTCACCACGATGTGGGAGACACGAGTCAGAGCAGAGGCATGCAAAAAGACAACACCGAGGCAAGTCACGAACAGAGAAGAAGAAGAGTGAAAGAACAGTACTTACACAAACTGTGAACTAAAGTGGAAAGATAAAGGAGGGAGGAGAATACAGAATATAAAGGTGGTGACAGTCAGAGGGGAGAAAAAGCATTTCAACTCAACTTCTTTTGGGGTGATATATTGATGCAGCAGCATGTATTGTTTTAGTTTCTTCTTTTTTTACTTTAATTTGGAGATAAAGCTGTCAATATGCGATCAATCTCGTTCTATAGGGTGGACTTTAAAAAAAAACCCCAAACACCTTTATTTACTGAAGCAGACGCGGGTTGGAAGAGCAGAGGGAGGATCAGGAGCAAAAGGAGGGAAAGCGTCCCCTTCGGGAAAAACATGCGGCCAAAACATAAATAAATAAATAAAAATCATGCAAAATCATTAGAGATGCACCAAGAAACTGTCTAGTGAACGGAAGAGAATAATTACAAAACATGGACTTTACTATATTCTAACCAGAACCAGATCCAATTGGGACTGGTTCTGAGAAGACTTGTGGGATTGTTTGTCTGTTTTTGTCATTTTAAATCATAAAGTTGCTGAGATTTCTGTTTTACTATACCACTACATACTGATTCCTATTACACCAATCAGATCAATTGCTTTGCTAGACAAACATTACTTACAGGAAGATACTAATAAGATCTCAGTTGTCAATATGGCACGTCACATTTTAGTGGATTTGAGCCTCAGAGGCAACCATAGTTACTCATGTGACCTTATGGAAAGCTTACGCAGGCCTGCTCTATGCAAAGCATATGAAAATCACTGTTTTTGTCATGGCATTCATGCTAATCGCTAATGAAAGATGCTAAAGTCAGCTAAGAATGCCAACTCTAACCATTTGGTATTTGATTAATAATGTTCATAAGAGCCTGTTTTACAATTTACTCCATACAATCATGAAAACTAGAAGAAAGAAATAAATAATTTGATCTTTTATTTCTCCTTTTTTTAGCTTTTGTAGTTTTTAGCTCTAACAGCACATTCACATTTTACAAAAACGACAACTCACAATTCTGATTGGTGCATCTCTAAAGTCACGTGTCTCGTTTAATTAACATCTCAGTATAATCTACATCTGTGCTCTAGCCAGACCCAAAAAACACTAAACAAAATACAGGGACGATCTTAGCTGGGATTAAAGAAAGCAAAGCAAGGCATGGCTTTTTCTAAAAATAAATAAATAAAAAATGATGTTGCTCACCTGTGAGAGGTCTGGGATATCGCCTCGATCAATTCCCACCTGCTGTTTAAAAATAGATAAATTAAAAATAAATAAACCAGTTGAACTCATTTAAGGCAACAGCTTTCAGAGTGAAAATGAAGCAGAATCTACCTCGGCTACTTTGAGGAACTCCGATATCCGGGTCATGCGAGTGAGGAACTTTTTGTAAATGTCCAAGCCTTCTTTACACTGAGTCTTCTTCATGTCAAAGTATTTCTCTGTTTGGGAAGGAGACGATGCGTTTTCTAACACTAGTGCAAACATTCTGACAGCAGGAGGGGGAAAAGCAAAGCTTAAGGTCTCACCGAGCAGGTTGATGATGCCTTCATTGTAAGCAGCAAAGAGCCTGATGGAGTCTTTGAAGAGGAGCATGAAGGCTGCATTGATGACTCCATTAGTCAGCTCGTTGGCATTGACCTAAGAAAAGGCAGTCAACCACGACTATTTCTATTAAAAGACACTGCGCTGCCATTTGCTGAGGCACAAACTGTGTGAAATGTGAGTTTAGAAAACACAACGTAACCTGTAAACTTCAGCCAAACGAGGCTTCAGCGGAAACTCACGTTAAAGTCGAGGAGGGCGTCCATCTGGTTCTGAATAATGGGTATGGTCTTGAGCAGCTTCTCTGTGTTCATGGTCCTCATTACGCCGTCGACTCTGTTTGGACGTGTGGAGTCACGGTTACTTAATGAGGCAACAAATGGTCTAGAATGTCAGACGAATTTGAAGAAAACATTGAAAATAATGTTTCTTTTAAGTCAAACTAGAATATTTGAACATGCCGTTTCTCCAATGAAAACACCAAAACCTCAAACGGCTTTTTAGTTATTATAATTAGGAAATGGGCAAAGAGAGAGACGCAGCGTAGGCACAAAAATATAGTGACATTTTATTTAGAAATTTATAGTTTATTAAAATAAATACATAATTTTTCCTGCAACAACCTACTGTGGTTCCATTTTGATATTTGATGAGAAAGTGATTTTGGCAACAATAAATAAATAAATCACATCTGTCTTTAGAAAAAAAAAATATTTTAGGCAAAAATTTTAAAAAGAAATCAAATTTAGGAAGGTAACAATATTAATTTAAGTTAATACAGACAATTCTACGTTGTTGTGAATTTCACGGCCAGGATAAGTTTCTAAATCTATATACAAATATATAACACTTAAAAATAATTGTGCATTTTCAAAAGGGGACCATCATCTTTGAAGTGAATGGATCCTGAATTCATCTGAAGTTACTCTTGAAATGATTAGTGAAAGACATCCCTTTGCTAGCCAATGATGACACTGCGTTTGATAGAGTGCTGGCCCTGAAGCAAGAAAGAAGTTACTCTTGAAATGATTAATCAGTGACTGTTTTTTCAGACATCAACTGTGGGAACGCAGTTGATGTCTGAAATAAGTTAGAAATAAAGACGTTCAAATCACATTTGAATTGTTTTTTGTAAATTGTTAAGGCTGTATGAAAATGATTGATTTGAATTGGCATATACAGCACATCGATCACAAGTTAAACAAAATCGTATCGTGACAGACTGAGAAACATTGTATCATCCAAACAAATCGATATATCGTATTGTGATAAAGGTGTTGATTAACACCCCTTGTATATATAATACTTGTTTTCATAAGACTGAATAAAGTGAGTCCAGGGAAAACATGGAATTTTTTAAATAACTTTATCATTGTTGTTAAAACCAGATCTACAAACCTGAAACAGTAAACAAGAAATTTTACATATTTTAAACATTTAAGAAATGATGGTAATATGGCTTACTGATCTTCCTTAATTTTCCGTTTCAGTTTCTCATCACAGCCTCTCTGAGTAGAAGCAAACAAAGGACTAAATTTGCATGTGCGTGCGGTGCAGGCCTTTCCTGGTTCACTTTTCGTAAGCAAGCACTGATAACAAGCTATGGTACTTCCCCTTGATAATAAAATAAGATTAGAATTAACCAATATGTAATTGACACTTAAAATCTATTAAAAATAAGACTTGTATTCCGATATTCAAGTTAATAAATTGTCACAGTCGACAAATTACTTGGAGGTGGATTGTTGGTCAAACAAAACAAAAAAAAAACTAAATTTTAAGAAATGGAAACAAAAGTTGGTTTAGTAACTGGCCAATTTATCTCTACAACTATGAAGAACAAGATTGCATTAGGACAACACTGCAGTAAACACAGGAGAGAATCCCAGTTTGTTCAGTCTTACCCTCGTTTAACTTTTGTGAAGTCGAAGGCGACCTGTCTGTAGGAGACGGCTTTCTCGTTCAGGTACCGACTATACCTTCTGATGAACGTAGACATGTCGTAGCCTGCAACGTCACGCCGTGGAAAACAACAAAACATAAATTAGCTTTTATTCTTCTTTTCTAAAGAAAAATATATCAACACCTTTCACTCGAAGCATTACCTTGTAGGCCACTTTTGTCCAAAAAATTGCTGAGGTTGAAAAGTGTATTCCTTGAAGCCAAGTACTGGATAAAACGCTGCGAGAGGAGAAGAGCGGTTAAACTCTGGGGGTTAGTGTGACGGTGATGATACGAGCGAATGTTTCACCTCGTTGCCGTACACCATGAGGTGGTGTGTGGTGATGAGCGACTTGAACACCACCACCCAGCTGGTGTTGGTGGTCCTCTCGAATAAAGAGTCAGCCAGTTGGGGAATGTTCACGTTCATCTCGTTGGTGCAGTGGATCAAATCTGGAAACAAAACAAAAATATATATATATAAAAGACCAACCCTGCAGTGGAATCCATTTAATATAAAATAAGTTGCACCTCTCCTTCAGTGTTTGCTATACAGCAATTCAAAATTGCAATTATTACGAAACGCACGCAAACACCTGGAAACCCTGAAGGCTTCATCCTCATATTCTCAAATATTTCTGTTTCTGTAGAAACAGAAATACAATTTTTAAACAAATTTTGCAGATTTGATTAAAAATTTGCTTTTTTACTACTGTATACTGTATTCACCCCCCCAAAAAAACCTGATTGATCACATTATGGATTCCATTTTTTAAGTCACAAAAACTGTCATATAAAGAAATCTTCAATCACACAAAATAAATGTAAGCCTATTTGACAGGATTATTACCAGAGGATGATGATAATAATAATAATAATAATAGTATAATCTGCTGCCTCAAATGACACGTTTTCTATGCCTACAAGCCTTTGAAACAAATTTATTGCGATCACCATTTCAGAGATATTTGCTAATTATAAGGAGTCGTGCATTACATGATGTGATAGTTTAATGCCGCAGAAAACGTTTTATGAGGGTTTGAAATGTTCAGGTAAAATTTTTAAATAAAGTCCAACTAAGTTGTTTTCTTGTCATAATTTGAGGATATACCCAGATGAAACATTCATTAAAATGATCATGAAAACATTTTTTTTTTAATATTGTGCAATCTTTAGTGTAAAATATGTGACTTATGTATTCAGAGACGACTCAACTGACTGTTTTACTTGTCAACGACCAAAACTAATACTCCTTAGCTAAACTTTTTTTTTTTCAAACTAGTACAATCAGATTTGTTAAATCCATCAGTTTAATTACAAAGCTGGTTTAACCCCGATTATGTTAAAGCACCAATATTTTTAATAAAAATAAAAAATATTTTGAAATCAATAAAATAATGTGGAAAACTGATTAATGGCCCAAGTTAACTTCTGAATCATATGAGCATATTTATTTGTTAATCATTTAAACTCATTTATGATCAGTACAGATTAATTATCAACTTGTTTACAGGCCAACACTTCCTGTTTTCCATTAAATATAATGGAACATGTTGGAATTTAACATTTTCTTAGATATTTGGCCTGCAACACATTAAATGTCAGTCTGCAAACCCCTATTTAGTGGTAAGAGGTTTCTATTTGTATTGAGGATAATGTGACCTTTACGTGATGGTATCAGCTACTTGGTTCAGCTTTTAAGTGGGTAGCGTTTACTTTTGACTTGTTGAAAATGTTGAGTGTAGATAGCAGCTCCACCCTTCCTATAAAACAAGAAAAGGGAGGCTCCCAGGGCTGAAGCCAGGAATTTTATCTAATCAAGCCTCCAATGACTGTTTTACACCCATTTCTATTTAAACCCAACAAAAACGCTGCTTACTTCTGACTGCGATGGAGACAAAGTTAGTGTCAAAATATTAAATCTTCTTCAAGACTGTCAAATAAAAGCGTAAAACTGATTTGTGAGTTCAAGCCATCTTTTGTATCTCTACGGTTTGATGTCATTCAGCCGTTTATCGGAACATGAGCAAGAAAACAATCCCTGATCAGAGAAACGGAAATGACTTTCAGTACTGTTAATATGCTTACAATGATGGGAAATTGACCTGAAAACTGAGATTTAACAACAATAATTATACGTTGTAATTTGTTTGATTGACTCTAGTAAAAATATTTGAAAAAGAAAAAATGGAGGAAACTGTTAAATGAGCACATTTTCTGCAGTAAAATGAAATGGAAAATCATGTGTGAAAGCAGTCACGCAGCCCTGCATCTGAAGCCGTTAATGCCCAGTCTAATTGTTAATGGTGAAGACGCACCGCTTGGCCGGGGCACCAGTGAGTGCACTGCATTAGGACGTTAACCGCTCATGTTCTGCCCCACTTCCTTTGCTTGTACTTTGCTTTAATGATCATAGTTTGAACAGCCGGGCCCCAGCTGCGCAGATGACCCTGCCATTCACGGCAGCGATCAGACCGGCCGAGTATATGGGCCTCCCTTTCTGTCCTATATTTGACTTTTTCAAAGGAGGAGGGGGGGCGGGGGTGTACTACTACAAGTAGGACAGAATAACCTTCCAGAGAAGCAGCGGTAGCCGCAGTTAGCATAGCTGGTTGAACCGCCCGGAAGAAGAGGATGACGAAGACGAGAAGAGCCGGGAGGAGGAAGAGGGGGTGAATAATTTCAAAATGAATCAATCCACAAGACTCGAATGAATTCAAGTAACAGCCATATGACGCCACAACAAGGTCGAATATTTCGTACAGGTCAGATCCATTCAAGGAGTGGCTGTTAAAAACGTCCACTCATAATGCAGAAGACGGTATAGTTATGTAAAGTTGCTGACCCGACCGTAGTGGATCTGTAAAACACACATGATGATGGTGTCAGAATAACACTCAGCTAGAGTGAATTATACAACACCTTTGTAACGTTAACCTTTGACCTGGGAGCAGTAATCGTGCACAGGTCAGGCTACGGTGGCTTTGTCAGGAGAAAGCAGGTGACATCGTGTTCCTTTGCGGCTGATTCGCAGCCTGTTCGATTAATGATTTATTAAAGGTCTCAGCCAGCTCCTCGCTTTAAATCAAACTTTGGCCACCGCTCAGCCTCGACCTGCTTCTATAGTTTAAGAAATTTAGTTGGAAGCGGTTTAAAAAAACACCGTGACCATTTTGGCAAGATTAGAAATCTAGTTGTGTTACTGGTTTATCCGTTTGGTGACCATTTAATCTACATGGGTTAACTTGCGCGTTCAATCTCTGCATATCTGGACTGTTAAGATATAACTTTTACATACATCAGCCTCTAGATGAATACGTTTTTATGGAAAACACAAACACCGATTCAATTTGCCCTACATAATGGAATAACATGTTACTCAGCCTTTTGGAAAACATTTAGTTATTAATGGATTGTGACTTAACCAAACTTTTTAGTGATTGTTTTTGTTACAGATAGCTTGAGTAGGAAATTCAGCTCTTTAATTAGAGAGCTTTTTGTTCTTGTAAATCATTGATACAACACCCGTTTCTAGTATAGATTGGACTAAACGCTACTGTATAAAACAGGGCTGGATGATATGCTATGCATTGTTTTTCATATCAGGTCCAATATTAGAGTTTTTTCCTCACTTTCTTTTCTAAAAAAAACCCCAAAAAAACTACATAAACATTTTCAAAATGTGGCTTTTATATTAATCATCCCTTCAGCAGAATAAAGACACAATTTTACCAGAAGAATGTCTTAAAATTACAAGAAAATAAGCACAAAAAGAAAAGAAAATAAGAAAAAAGCCTGGATATACGTAAGTATATATATATTTTACCTTTTGCAGTCTCATAAAGTTACTACTTCATCCTCTAATATTACTACATTATTCTTGTAATATTAAGACTTCATTCACAATATTTCAACATTGTCATGAGAGTTTATTCTATAATAATAATAAAAGAAAACCAATCTTAGCCTGGCCCCAATTTTCTGTCATGGAGTTAACCTGAATTCGGAGTCTGAATAAACAGAAGATATAAAACATGTCTGTCAAACAAAATGGCGGCTTTGGGGTGCACTCACATCACTCTGAACTATGGAGACTCGAGGAGAATGTTGGTGAAAAAAAAAATTAAAAATAAAAAAATCCAGATTTTTCCAAATTTAAATCTTCAAAAACCAAAAATTCAAATGATTAAAAAACTTGATGCAAGTCATCGTCTCCAAATCTGTTTTTACCCTTTTACTCAAAACAGAATTCATAATCTGGACTAAAATGAACGTTGTGTCGTCTCTCTATGGCCTTTACAGGTCACTAAATTAAAATACAAGTATATAGTGAGGTTTTCTCACAGTAAAGATAATACTGTGCAACTGGATTTACATAAAAACAAGTAAAAACTAACAACATGCTCCAGAAAACCTGTATCTAAAACAGATAGAAAACCATTATCCATATCATGTTGAAGAACTGCAACATGATATGGATGTAGGTTCACTTGTCCTTGGTTGACACAATTGTCTTTGCTTAGTTTTAGCTCTGCCTCACCATAACCATGGAGGCTGATATTACACTGATTTATCACACTTATATCAGTTTACCCCCTTTTTCAGCAGCTCCAGATGACCTTTAATAAGTTCATATTCAAGACTTTAAGTCTACATTGTTCGACTATATAAATGTGTGTAACCTCAAACTATAAATTTAAACCTGCCTAATCAATAAAAACCAAAAAAGTTAAAGCACAATGATGCAAAATAAAAAAAGGTATGCAAATATCATCCCAAAATTACTGAGTGCAAATTTATGTCAAATATCAGAATTCATTTTTTACACATGAGTTTATTAATAGCTGTAGAAGTAGCAAATATTTAGCATTTTATCAGAAAGTTTTTACTAAGTGAAAAAAGTTTTTTTTTTTTGTCAAGGACTCAACAAATTTGTTTCAGTTCACTTGCTAACTTGACACAGTCTCAGAGTTTTTATTAGTGTAGGAAGATAAATGATAAA
>NW_006800002.1:2148696-2206957 GCF_000485575.1 Poecilia formosa
CGACTTTACTTCGTGCCTCAGCAACAAAATACAGCCCATCGTTATTTATTGAAGATTTTATATTACCAAAAACACAGGAGTCTAATGTTTCGTTTTGTACGTTTGGAAGCTCATTCCCTCACATAATCGGAACAGCCGGGGAATGGCGGCGCTTTTGACATTTCTCTGACATTCGGAAAAATATGGTTTACTAATTTTAGCATAACTCCGGTTATACTTGGCCTATTAACACAATTTAAAAACTGGTGTGTAGTTTATAATGTGCACTTTAAGCTCGAGTTGAAAGTTAGACTGAGGGAGGCGGAGTCTTGCTGCTACGCTGTAACAAACCAGACGTTAAAAAGAGCTGTCAGGCAATGGACCCCTATAGTTTAACGGATCGATACTCGCGGATGAAAATCGATACTTTCCTAGGGCGAAAAATATCGATATATATCGCCAAATCGATTTATTTATACAGCCCTATTCTACATAAAAGTTTTTTTGAATGTGTGCAATAGTAAATCCAGCTAAGACTTAAGCAATTAATCGCGCAATAAATTAAAATAAGCTTGACAATTTACATTATGACGGTTAATATGTTTTTGTTTGCATAAACATAATGTATTTTCTTTGTGGTTTTGGTTTGTGTGTGGTTTTTTTATTTTATTTATTGTTTTTGGTTGTTGTGGGTTTTATTTTGGATATTTAATATATCCTCCAGCTTCAGTGTGAATTGTTCTTTACTAAATTAAAAGTTTATTGGTATTTGAAGAGGAAAACTTGCATCATTAATACATCACTTAAAATATGGTCTTAAAAACAACATTATTGTTTATGGCAATAATTTCTGGGACAATTTATCGTCTGGTATAATTGGTTATTGTGGCATCCAACAGTCTGATTTGTGGATTCATCAATGCATTTCTGTCTCACAATCCAACATAAATAGCGATTATAAGCTTTAGAAAAACGATGGGACGCAATTTAACAGCATTGCATTGTTTAACTGTAAAAACTAAAACTAACTAGAAATTGATTCCATAAACAAATAAAAATATAAGAATTACAGTAAGTAATTCAGTGAATATGAACCTTATAAAAAGCATTCTTTATTAGACAAAGCTCTGTAGAAAGGTAAAATAATGCATATGGTAAAATATTGGACACAATTATGAAAAACTGCTATGTGGCTTAGTTTTTAATCCAAAACTATACAATGTTTTCCCCTCAAACAACTGAGTCTTCCTTTCTTGCAGACAAGATAAATATGCAAGGGTCTTGTTCCAAACTGAGCTGCAGCGCTGCGTTACTCTACGCTCTGTAAATCCTTCTATAACCTCCATATACATGGTAACCAGCCAATGCTTTTATTCTAACCTTCAGCTCTACCAGGAAGTACTTGGAGCACATTATAAACTGAAATGTTACAAAAGTGACAAATAAAGATTACAAACAGACACTGTTGTAAAAACAAAAAACAAAAACAAACAAAAAAAAAACTTAAACTTTTTTTTTGATCAGGTGTTCTTATTTCCAATTTAACAGATGACAATTGTCCTCAAAGAAATTGAGAACTCTGACACGCTGCCCTTATATAACAAGTTAATATTCAAGTCAAGTGATAAGAAATTATGACTTTATATTGATATTGTAACTTTTAAACCCATTTTAAAAGGAGTGGTTTATCAATTTCTTATCTTTTGTGGGGGGGGAAATTAACAGTAAAACCTCCAACTTTAGAATATGAAGTCAAAAATATTTAGAAACAACCAAAAATTATAGCTTACTTAATTTCCCTTCTGGTTTTTGCATTAGCAATACAACATATCTCAAAGTTGTTTGAAGCTACCTTTGCTTTTTTTTTATATTACGCAACAGCTGCAGGTATTTTTAACTCAATTACAGACGGAAGAAAATTTCACCCGTCAGGATAACACATTCTGCTGAGCGATAAATCTTCCCAGAAGTTATTGCGATAAACGATAATATTGTTGTTTAGAGAAAATGTTCCAGTAACACAATGATAACGGCATAACATGCAAGAATACATTCTCAAAGATCAAGGAACTTGAAATGCATTTGACACTGGAACTGGAAGACATTTTAAATATACAAAATAAATAAAATAAATAAATTCTCTGAACAAAATTGTCCTAAAAAAAAAAAAAAAAAAAGGCTAGTTGAAACCTTAGCACCAGACTGAAGACTTTTGTCAACCAGTTTTTGACAGGGAGAGAGAGATAAGAGAAAAATTATAAATCATGCAAATGGTAATTATTGAGTTTGTTTTAATTTATCATGCGATTAATTGATTTATCGCTTACTGCAACAGGCAGAGGGAAAATAAAAACTTTTGATAATGTATGCCATTTTTTATGCTCTTCAAAAGTAATGACTCTTATCTACTTTTATTTGCACACCTCTTAACTCCATGACCACAAGCATTTCTTCATTTATGTAATAAGACAAATGGGTTTCCTTCACAGACCCAAAAGAACCTTTTAAACTTTTCATAAGTTCCTCCTGTCTGGCACCCCAAACAACCAAAACCAATAATATGTTAACATAAATAATAATAATAATAATAATAATAATAATAAAAAAACTAGCTACTTCCTGCCTTAGAATAAGCTAACAGACAACATTCACTCATCTCACAATTGGGGAGCAACCTCAGGGGCAACACGCACGCAAAACGTGCAACATGCAACACCAAGCTGAAAATAAGCAACACAATAACTTATTATAACCAGCTCAGGGAGCCACTTTCAGCTGTTTCACTCCACAAAGCGCTGTGATGAGTTTGCAGTCTGACATAACACACAGGGTTCATTGTGACTGAACTTCACCCATCACACTGTAGCGCCAACAAAAACCACCTTTATTGCTGCCTTTGCATTTGCAAGCAACTGTCGATATGCAGAAAATTGCACAATTGCTCTTGTGCCGAGCGGAGGCCGCCTCTTCCATGATCCGGGTGAGAAAGGAAGCGCCTTCCGCAACCCTCGGCCACAATCTGTGTCCTTACAGTCACCTCCATGTTTCTGAAGCAGAAAGCCACAGCTTGTCTCGCATTACCCACACAGCAGTGCATGTATCAGACATGCATTCCAGGTCTGTGGATTTTTGTTCTGTTTTTATGTAAAAATCCACTCAAAATAATGGTTTGCTCCACAATTCCTATATATTTTTTTTGATAGTTTAAAAATCAAGCACAAATATCTACAGTACACTAGCTTGAAATATCATAAAGATAAAAAGTGATTGTGCACAAAATGAAATAAAACGTCTAGGTGAGATATCAGCCAACATGGAAAATCAGGTACTTAATTAAATGTTGATTTTCATTTAAAATCAACTTCTTTATTGTGTCAAAGTTGTGGTTAACTTAACATCCTTTTATTTTAAAGGGGCAGTATTATGTATTCTCCAGCCATATTGTGCTATTTCATTGCAAAATCAACTTACAATGTTACTTTAAGATGTTACTTTAATGCTGTATATATTAACCATGACTTTAAAGAAATTTGACTATGCAATTTAACGCCATGAAATTGAGCCTCTGTCTGTTTAAGAAGCTCTTGCTTGCTCTTTCTGACACTCCGCCTTCAGGAAGTCATCACAACAAAGTTCCTCCATTAAGCCTTTAACAATGTTTCACTTACTTGAGAAAGAATAACCAGTTGCATAGTTAAAATTTTGTCCCATAGGGGAAAAAAAAACTATTTTTTGTCATTGAACCAGTGTGGAACATTTCATTCAGAAAAGAAAATGGTATAAAACTTGACAATTAAGCAAATGAATCTATAAAAAAACATAAAAATAACATGTTAAAAGATATGTACTCTATTAGCATTTCATAAAGTAGGGAAAATGTATTTTGATAATCTGAAACCTGTTTAAAATGATTCAGTTCTGGCTTGACTTGTACAAAAACTGATCAAAGGTATTCCTTAAATTTAGTTACATTTTTTCTGACCATTGACAAAAACGGTTTCAATGTTGAGAGAGAGGGGGGAAAAACAACAACAAAAACACAATGACGAATTTCAGAATTCCAAGCACTCTTAATTTTTAACTAAGTCAAATCTGGAATTTCCTTAAAAGTAATAATAGTTTTCCACAAACAATATGTTCAGACATAGAGCCATTTTCAAAAATTTTGCTAGCATACATATTGAAATCAATTAAGTAAATAATATTCATCCAATTGAAAAAGGTATTGCTGAACGTTTTACAGTAGTATCCAAAACACCCAAATTATTCAAAGCATTTTGATACATCTTGAGTTTTATGCAAAGGGGGCCTTCAGCTCAGAAAAGGATACTCAGTGGAACAAGAAGAGTTATTGTGAGACCAATATATTCTGCTCAAAGTCACAACAACCTTGGGAAAGCGCTTATT
Organism: Poecilia formosa; assembly: GCF_000485575.1. Lineage (NCBI taxonomy): Eukaryota > Metazoa > Chordata > Actinopteri > Cyprinodontiformes > Poeciliidae > Poecilia > Poecilia formosa. Next base: position 2,153,083 of record NW_006800002.1, read on the forward strand.
ATTACAGTAAATTTGTAGAAATTCAACAAAAGTGCTGAAATTATTACAAAATAAGTACAATCTAATTAGTTGCTTTAAACTACAACAATTACTCTACTTTAAAATGGAATTCATGCATAGCCAGGCCTAAAGTCCAGATATAAAAGACCCAAGCTCAAGCAATCCTAGGAAATAAGTTATTACTTGTTAATGTTTTACAAAATAAGTACAATGTGCACAAAATGTTTTATAGAATGCAAACAAGAGCAAAAGATGACTAATGATATAACTTTCAGACTATGCTCTCTAAAACGTGTACAACTTGGGCATTTTTTACTAACTGTGTAAATTAAATTTCTTTTTAAGCCCCCCAAAACTTGCTACAGGAGGTAACAATGTTAACTTATACCTTGGGCCGGCCTGGTTTAAGGTCGCAACTTTTAGTTTCAGAGAAATTACCTCAGAATGTTGGACTTTAAAATGCTGTACTATTCATAATTTCTAGCCTATATACATAATCTTTATGTCACATTAAATTATTTTGAATGTGCTTTTAAATTATTTCATTTATTTTGTCAAACACCTGTCATAAAATAACTTGCATTCATGGCTGCTTGAAAGCAGTGAAATAGTAATTTACTCAAGTATCAATTTGTTTGCCAACTCCATCTTAGGAGCTGTATCAATCATTCATTTCCAATTTTTAAAACATATAATGTACCCAAATCGGGAATTTTGATATTTTAAGACCCGTAGAAACAACTTAATGCTTTGTAATGTACAACGTTCAAGCTATGTGTCAAGTATTGGAGACAGAACCAGGTAGCCTGATAAGCTAATATGACAACTAACGTAATGAAAAGAGCAGAAAACACTACTTAAGCGTTAACACAACACACTATAGGGTCAAGACAAATTAAAGACCCACTGTTAGAATATCAACAAGGCATGTGGTCGCCGTGAAAACATTATAATCCCCCTGTCATGAACAGCATCTGCTAGCATGTAGCCTCCGGTGAGGCTTTGAGGCCTTCTCCTAGCTTCCACCATCGCCATAACTGAGCTCGGTTTCATTTGGGAGCAGCTGCGCCGTAGTTTTAACTTTCAACCAGGAGTGAACAGTGCAGATATACTCACAATCCAAATGTTTCTTCTTTGGGCCCATAATTTCGTGCGTGGTGGCCTTGCATACTGTTTTCGACACCGCGGATCCCGTTACACTGTGCTGGGCTGCCGTTATCCTGTCCGTAATGCTCTGTCCCGACATCTTCGCTTTACTCAATGAAACAAAAGACTCAAAAAATGTGAAGCCCGAACGGCTTTAGTCTCCGAAGTTAGGTTTTCGTTTCCCCAGCTGTTTAAAAAATGAAATTTGATATCCACCTCCTCCTTTGCCTCTCAAGACCCCCCTTTTTCCCACCTCGCTCGGAGGAAAGAAAAATCAAAACTAGGCTATGGCAGACGCGGACCAGGGGAGGGCGGAATATAAAGGAAATCGGAATCTGACAACAATAAATATATATAAAAAATATATAGACTCGAATTTTTTTTCTTTTTTTTAGGCAGGGTCAGTCCCGATTCATTCGGAATTTAGAAATGCCAAGACAGTGAGGTTTCTTTCGCTGACTCATTCAACCCGGGTCTCTGTCTCGCTCTCATCCCGATGTAGCACACCGGATCCCTGCCTCCGCCGCTCCGCAAGTCGTCGTTGTCGCCGCCGCTCCTCCTCCTCTCCCTGTTCTCCCTCCTCCTACTGCCCGCTGCTGCTCAGCGTCAAAGCGCCGTGAAAGGAGAAAAAAACAGGACCTCTGAGAACGGGAAATGGCGGGTCTGTTCTGCTTTGCTCTCATGAACACCACCCAGCAGCAGGCCTGCGATCAGAATCTGCACGGCTCGATCCTGCAGAACACTCCGCGGAGAATGTGTGGCTGTGCACAGATCAGCTATGTGGGGGGAAAAATAACCAAATTCTCATCTGTCAAGCCTAGATGGATGAAGCCTGTGCTGAATCTGAGTAATGGGTATAGCTCAATGGGAACCAACACAACGGGCCTAAGTGAAAGAATGAACCAGAACATTCTGGTTCATTCTAAATAAACTTAAGTGTATTTTGCATGGATTTTACGTTATACACAAACACAAAGGGGTAAACGGTTTGAAAAATGTTGCTAAATAAGACCAAACAAGTGGTTTCCATTTTTTATTCACTACCCCCTTTTATTCCAGTTCCCATCAATAAAATCCAATCCATCTAACTACATTAAAAAAAATTTCCTAATTAGCATAGTCCACCTGTGTGTGATTTATTCTCAGGATAAGTAAAGCTCTTTTGGAAAGGCTTGTCCATACGGACCAAATGCAGCATAGGTCAGTGATAAAGTTGTGTTGAAGTTTAAATCCAGGTTAGGTTAAAATACACTCTAGAGCAGTGGGGTCGACCTTCTACCCACTCCTCTGGTCTCAAGTTTTGCAGATGCCACCGTCATTATTGGTCTGATCCAGAACAATGATGCTTTCACATGCAGACAAGAAGTCGAACAGCTAGGGCACAGGTGTGGTCTGAACCAGCCTCAGCTTAATCCACTCAAAACTGTAGAGATGATTTCAGACTTGCTGAAAACGAACACCCCTCATCATCCGTAACATTGTGCTCACTGTGGATCACATCAGGTTTTTAGGAACCACTCCTTTCTTAGGATCTGAGTTAGTCTTACGCTGCTCGGTAGAATAGTAAAGTTTGAACTTTTTGAGGCATCTCGACAAGTACAACCTTCCACAGGATCTGCTGGTCAGCTTGTACGCTGCCAGACTCTGTACTGAATCTTTCCTGTGTACGGGTCCAGACTCCAACAACAATCAGGTCTGCAGAGTGGATAATTGTGGCTGGCATTCCCTCTATACAGGACTAGGGTTAGAGAAAGAGCAGCATGGGCAACCAGCATCTCTGCAGACCCCACACATTCTGAACACAAACTGCTTAGACTTTTACTTTTAGCTAAATGCTATAGGTTACTATTAGCAAAAACCAGTCTCCACAGAGACAGATTCTTCTCCCAAGTAAGTGTCTCTGATGCACACAACCTCTCACTGTGTGTTTTATATTTTTCCCCTGTAAGTGTATGTAAATACACTCAATGTCCGTATGTGAACATGTGAAGCCAAGGTCAAATTCCTTGTCTGTGCACAAAATCTTGCTCACTAAAGACGTTTCTAATTTCAGTTCATCATCTAAAAATGGAACGAGTAAATCACAACAGCAGACCTATAGTCTAGGCCGTCCTGCTAAAATCCATAGGTGGAAGGATCTGTCAATAGGACTAGTTTTAATCAGTCAGGGTTTTTGTAAAAGTGATGTGGGCAAGCTTTATTCTGCACCCCTTGAAAATGCCTGCCAATTGTTGCACTGTTGTTGCACACACCCATAAAAAGATTGCACTGCAAAACTGTCTTTTCAATAACGTTGTTAGTACTGTTTTAATTTGGTGGTTTCCAGGTTTGATGGGTCTGCATAGACTGTTTGAGATGTTGAACTTAAGGTAATCAAATGCTGTCCAGAGATCTTAAAAACTCAACACCAATATAGACTTCTTTGTTCTGTGTCATTAAAAGCCATCAAATAAAATGTTATATAAAAATTAGCAAGAAAAATGAAACATTTTTCATTCACTTGCTTGGGTTACAACTGATTGACTTTTTTTCCCCCAGGCACTTACACGTCACCTCAGTAGAATAGTTAGTTGTGCTCTAAACACAACTAAATATTCTGACCTATATAGAAGAGAGGCAAGATAAGAAAAAAATAAACCATACAAATTTCCCTTAGAGTTTACCATAAGCCATGTGAGGAGTACATCCAATATGTAGAAGGGATTGCTCTGGTAAGACGTTACCAAAATTAAACCTTTTAGTTGATCATTAGCAAATTATTTTCTACTTAGAACACTGAACACGTCTTCTTCTTCTTGTTATTCACATTAGCATTACAGTCACAAAATTCCAACAGAATACATTCAAGTTTGTGTTTTCAACGTGACAAAATGTGAAAAGGGAATGAATACGTCTGCGGTGTACATACCTACCACTTCATAAGTTGTTTCTGCATTTTGGTGCAACAGCATTGGGGGTAACAATCTTCTTCAAGCAATGAAGCAAACTAAATGAACAACACTTAGAGGGAAGACCAGCACTCTGAGGTCGCAGGTGGCATCTCTTGCTGCGCCTCTGCATTGGCGGGGAGTGCAACTTCAGTGCCAGGGAAGCAAGCAGGATCAATACACTCATTCAGAAGGCTGGTATCATTTGTGGTTGGAAGCCAGAGACCTTTTGATTCAGGGAACAAACGGCTCTCCTTCACTGACAACCCATCCTGAGGCTCGTTGTGACTCGCGCCACAGGAAAATAAAGGCCGCTTTAAGAAGTCTCTCCTGCCTTCAGTAGCCGTCTCTTCTTTGGCTTGTTGCATCTCTGTGATGGTGGCGATTTTTACACATAGGTCAACAATTTGTGTGACCGATACTGGATGTTGATGCATCAGGGTTAATGGGTCTGGAAACAAAAATATCCTTTTTCGGAAAAACCTGCATGGAAACCATGTTTTCTTCAGGTTTTAGTAAGTTATTTAGTAAAATTATATGTATATTTTTTGATCTGTCCTTCAAAGACAGCATTTTGAATTTTCCATGTTAAAAAACATTAATTTATACGTAAAGTTCACAATGTGCTTTATTAGTCCAGGCCCTTCTTCCTCCTCTGCTGCTGGTGTCAGTACAGTGTGAAAGTTGGATAATGTCGCTGCCACATGATATCAACACGGTCACAATTCTGGTTATTCAACTACTTCATTGCAAACTGCTTGTAAGAATCCATTTACAGTACTGAATGTCTACACACTTTATTTTTTATTTTCTTTTATTTTCTTAAGCAAATAAAATCAGACAGGCTCTACATGGATTCGTATTCAACTCTCCGGAGTCAATAACCTGCATTTACAGCTAGAATATTTCACAGTTTCATTAGCTTTGGCAATTTTTGCTCATTCTACTTTGAAAAACAGCTGAAGATCTGATGGTTTGAATGGAGATTGTCCGAGGAGCAATTTTACAAGTTTTGGTGCAAATTTGTAATAGGCCTATACTTTGACTGGGCCATTTTAACACCTGGATATGCTTTGATCTAATAGCCTATTTTAGCTCTGCTTGTATCTTTAGGGTTGGCTTGCATTATGCGTTGCTTTCTCTTGGTCTGTTATATTAAATCCCGATGAAATATATTATAAATTATGTTCTGTAATGTGATGAAAAGTGGAAATGTTGAAGGAGCGTGAAGGTCATGCCAGTTTATAATCTCAGTGTATTGGAGGGTGGCTCTTGTCAAATGTTATGTTTCTGTGCTGAAGGCCATGACACGACTACATGACTCCTCGGAGTCTGGTCTTTGGATTGGTTAAGTAATAATCTTTTTATCCTTCTTTGTACTGAGCACTATTGACGTTTTCAAAGCAAAGATCTGGAATACTGATCTGCCTGACCTCAATTTCGTTTTTGCTTCATGCGACAATGACCTTTACCCAGATGCTTTTAAAACACCTGCTGCTGCAGCCGCATTGCTTTTTGATTAATACAATTAAAGTTTAGGTCAATGTAAGGATCATAGTTTTTTTTTTTCAATAATTGGTATTTTTGATTTTTTTTTTCTTTTCTGATTTCATCTAACTGTTGAGGTATTTCACATTTTCTGTTGTTCTGTAAGCAAAAAAGAAATTAGCTGAAAAATCTAACATTGTACAACTATTGTAATCGCTAAAAATAACCTGATAATTTAACTCTAACATGATAAGTTAATATCCAAATTTTTTTGTACCAAAGTTTCAATAGCCTCTTAGATTTTCATTTAGTCTTAAATGTCCCCACTAACTTCACTTAAGGAGAAAAATCACTCCCCACATGGTGCAGCCTAAACCCGGCTTCATCTACTCTGAGCGTAAGAACGCCTACACAGGAATTGTGTTCATTAGTTTCACCTGGGCATTTAGCTCAATCTTGCCAAAACAGGTTGTGGCGAAGCGGTTGCTGTTGGATTTGGATCTGCAAGCAGGTGAGTTTCTGACAGTAAAACAAGGACCTTTGTGCAAAACACAAAAACAACTATTGCAAACAAAGGCCACAGTGAGGTGTGTTGATCCTCGTACTAATTCACACATGACTAGTCAGCCAGTTTCTCCAGAGACCGGAGGGGGTTGAGCGTCGCTCCTTCACCCTGACGGTCCGTCCCTGGGGGGTAGGGGTGGGGGCGCCGATTTATGTTTTCGCATCCACCTGAATAATGTGTAGTTGCACAACTGCTTGAAAGTGGCCTCTGTCTCTTTAAGAAGCGTTGACTGCTTCCAACAGTGATTCTCATTTTACTATTTACAACCCTTATTAGGGCTGAGTGAGAAGTAGTTTGAATGAGCTCAGCAGACTTGTGGTTTTGAGCTTCATAGTAAAAGCTGTGAATACTCACATAAATTAGATTTGTTGGTTTTCTATTTGTAATGAATTTGAAAAGCACTTACAATTAGTTATCCATGCTGACATATTGAGGTATTTGTGTGTAGAATTTTGAGGAAGGAGATTAATTTAATAAAGTTTGGAAGTGAGGCGCTTTGAGTTCATTGATGATCCTGCTGTCGTTGGGTTGGTGACAAACAGTGCTAACATGCAATTTGTCCCTCAGTACCACTGCAGGGATGATTATAGATTTCATAAGAACTGTTATCAGTAATGTCTCATTGACCATCAACAATCCTGAAGTGAAGAGGACTTGTTGCATCTTTGCAGATTTAAAAATGTCACCATTTCCATTCTGCAAAAGTAGCACCAAAAGCGTATTTTATATTGCGTAATTTTCTGGTTTGGCAATAGGATGGCTAAAGAAGCTGGACCCTTCATCAGGTTTTTCCATGAGTGTTGACTTTTTTTTTTTGCGCTCCATCTACTTGCAGAATTATCAGAAGTGTTGCCAGTGATTAGACTTTATTCTGTGCTAATTAGTCTCTTTAATGCTTTTCTTAGATCCTAATATAATCTTGATACCCATCTAAAGATCAGAATATGCCATCTGTTGTCACTCTTTCCATACATTTGTCTCCAGGACTAGTTTTGACTGCCTGTAGTTGTGAAATTTCCTCTTGCAAAACATGTGCAGGCAGTGTTAGTCATTACCATTTGTCACTTTCTACAGCTGAATAAGCATCCAAGTGATTTCCTGCAACGTTTTGCAATGCCCGTTTTTTTCTTGTGCAAAGTCCACCATGTTAAAACACAGTATGCATCATTGCACATTTTTGTTAGTTTAATATGTTGTACTTTAAAATCCATCCACTAATTATATAAACATGCTTATTTTTGCTTGGTTTCCAAGGGATCTGTGCTTTTCTACTTAAAAAAAAATATATGGTAAAAAATTGCTGTTCAAGTTTTCCAAATCCAATTCATTTTTTTTAAATATGCCATGCTTGTAAGTGTTCTTTTCCGATTCTGTTTTATGTACTTCTGTTTGTAATTTTACTCGATTGCTGCAAAGAGTGTTTAGAAAAGTGCTATTCAAATAAAATGTATTATTTCACGTAACTAATTGAAAGCATTTTAGGAAAACAATGGCTATATAAAATAGATGAAAAGTGATTGAATCTCCTTGACATCCTCTCTGTGTGAAGTGTCATTAAGCTGGCTCACCTGCTCTGGTTCTGCCCAATATGAACTGAATTTTAGACTACAGCTTTTCAGGACTTTTCTAGATCATAATCATGGGACATCAAAGCCAATCACAACCTGAAAACGACTGGATGCTTCTCGGCGTCACGTCAGCTTCTGCTCTGTGTTCACATGGCTGTTCGTCTTGGGATAGCGATAGCAACGAAACAAATTGCATTCATTTAGAAATACGTTATTGAACTCAGTTTTGTGTTCTGGCTAAATGAGATGTTGGTCGTATTATGAATGACCAAACAACCCCAGAAGCCAGGACAAGTTTGAGAGAACGTGAACACTCACCATGTTGTTCGCCACTTGAAGGGATAGCTTTAAACTTTAGTCTGAGTTTCATTTTGCACAGCCGTTTATTTTTAAGAGTTAAGCCTTTTTCATGAAAAGATATACTTATCATAGCTGCTTTTTGGTTAACACTGATTAACTTTGTGTTTTCAATACTGATATACTGTTTATCCAAAAAGGGAATATTATGTCCTGTTACAATGTTAATCCTTCATCAAAAACAATGAGTGTCGCTTTCATTCTTTCATGCACGTTTGATAAATCCTTGAATCTCCCATGGCAACCATTCAGGGGTTCCCAGTCGCTTACTCATACAAAGCTCCACCCATTTCCACAAAGCTGCAGTCTCCAGCTGAGCCTTTTTTATTTCAGTTGACAAAAAAATGTTTTCTCAATTGCAGTTTTAATTATTTTGTTAGTTTTAGTTAGCTATAGTCACCTTGCACTGGGCAGCAGATCCCTGAAATTATGAATTCAATCAGAAGTCGTGAGAATTCTGTAAAACTATTCCCACGTTTGAGTCAAGTCTTGCTTTAAAGTAGACTTACTGTTCAATGTTGCTCAAATGGCAGCTAAGCCTTCATGAGTGCAAATAAACTCATGAGAATTTACGTTCAAACGGACTAATTTCTGAATATCAAACAGTAAAAAGTCTAAAATCAAATTAAATATCTCACATTCCATGTCTGAAAATACCTCATGCAACCTTTTTCTTACAGCCGGGTTCTTAAAAGCTGCCAGGGTGTGAGGCGCTTTGAGCCGCAGCTACGACAACCAAAGAGTCCACTGTGAAAGCTTGATCTTTGAGGAGGGATTTCAGATTTCCTTTCCTCTCCGTTGGCAGCCGTTCTCTTCCGAAGAAAGACAAGCAGTCGGCTTGGAGGATTCTTTGCTAATTCAGCGCACGCACACCTACCAGCTAATAGAGGTTTACTGACACACTGCTCACACTGTCTCCTCCTTTCACTCGCACCAGATCAACCTTGTCTAGTGTGGAGATGGAGCACATGACTTGTGCTGGTGTCGTCGTTACTAAGAGTTGCAGGTATTTTCAGCAGTTATTTTGGTGTGGACCTACACACGACGCGTTCTGACATTTAATTTCTTTGCTGTCGATCAAAGTTGTTGAAAGGTCAGTCATTAACAGATAAAAAGGCAGACTAGACATTCTGCAGGTCACAAACTTATATGGGAAATGTCTCTCTTCTCCATTTAAATATAAAAATGTTAAATCTTGACATTTATGATACACTTACATCCGGAAGCACAGAAAAACAAAATCAAAACAAAAGGATGTTCACAAAATATGAAAAACAAACGATCAAAATAACACAATTTAAAATTAAGAAAAAATGAGTTAGCAAAATTGTTTACCTGCTAATCACCTTCTCTTTTTTTTAAATGCATCTCCAATATATTTTTCAGTGAAGTCCAATTTCAAGCCATTAAAGTACGTTGAATTTCTTTTAGATCATATTTGACAACAACTTAAGTTAACAGTTATTTGACTGTGGGATAAAATGACACTGTGTGCCTGAAATACTGCCCCTTTAAGAAACTGGCACTAGATGGATTAAAAGCAGTCTCTTCTTCACCCAGCACCAGAACTGCTTCGCTTACAGAGCGAATAGACTGACCAACAATCCCGTCGCCGCCTCCACACCATCTTGAACAGAAATCAATGTGACGAAATGTTTTCCCCAATGTGAAAAGTGGGAAAACAAAAGAACATATTTTAAACTTTAGGGACAGTGGTTCTGCCTCCCTCAATTTTCCATTGTGGAGACAAACAGAAAACCAAATATGGATACTATAGTATCCATATTTGGTTTCACACGACGGACTGAAACATATAGGGAAAATGATAATCAGGGCTAGAACAGAACCAAGACAAGGGAGACGAGGGTAATGGAGATGAGACCAGGCATGAGAACTAGATAAGACCAACTAAAACAAAAATCAAATTTAAGTAAAACAAATGGAAAATAACCTAAAGAAACAAAATATGATACCAGGACAACTGTAACTAAGCAAAGACAAAGAACAAACATGGAAAACAAACAAACAAACAAAAAAAAAACACCAAACACCCAGACATTATGAACTGCACTTCTTTCAACTTCTTAGGAAATTTAAAAAAAAGAAAAAAAAACCTGTGCGAGTTGCTGCTGGTGCTTTTCAGTCGTTCCACCTTTAAAAGATTCCTAGTGTGTCTGTACAGTGCGCTTCAGCGGACACAAAAAAGCAATGCAGAGAGTGACTAACACAATCACTGGCTGTCCTTTTCCATCTTCAGAGAAAATTGCCAACTCGTGAATGTTTTCTAGAAATACCAAAATCACAAAGACTCTTCTGAGCCTGGCCACTGACTGACTGAACTTTGTCCCCCTCAGCAAAACGTTACAGGTGTCTGAAAAGAACAGAGTAGTAGGTTGAAGAAAAGCTTCCTTCCAAAAACAAAAAAAAAAACAATAACAGAGGTTCATCTTTAGCAAGACAATGTGGCTAAAACACACAGACACATGTGCGCGCACAAACTAAAAAAATAGGTCCATTACATTCTGTTGGCCTACCCTAAACAATACATTGAAGTTTGAATTTATTAGATGACAAAATGTAAAAAGTTGAAGGCGTGACTATTTTTGCAATTTGCTGACAATGAAGTACTAAGTACTTTATTATTTTAAATCATTTACTCAAAATAAAGAAGTGTAATTGTTTTGCTTCGATTTTGAAAAGAGCAACAAAAGCGAAAACGCGTCATTTTCAATGTAATATTTAGAAGCTGCATGCAGTGTAATGAGTTCCCCACCAGGAGGCGCCACAGCGCCACGGCTCCCAGTTACAGCTTGTAGACCGTTTGAAGGAAAACTAGTTGTGACAAAAGAAATGTAATTAGTTTGACTTATTGAAAAAAAAATTAAACGTAAGTTAGCATACATTTATTGATAAAAATATTTTAATTATTCACGAAAAATAATTATTTAACTCTTTAATATATAAATCCTATATTAAATTCTCTCAGATGTGAACTGGACAACCCAAGTTTTTTTTTCTTCTTCTCCTGAATCCACTTTTAGAATTAAAAACAAAGATTAACAGATAAATAAAAATGCGAACACAGATAGTTTTCTTTGAATTTTTGATGATGTCATGCTAAGAGCAGCGCTATAAGCTCCTAAATAATCATTTCCATCTCGCCTGGGAATTTTCACAAACCTTGATTCCAACAACAAAAAACAACAAAAAAACTCTCCCAGGAACCTCAGGACACATTGCAACCTCAATTCCCTTTTAAATGGAAATCTCAAAAAACTTACCATTTTAATCTTCTGCACTAGTGGAGCATTAAAAAAAAAGAACTCAAATTAGATTTATTTTATTTTTTTTGCCCTCTTCCCACTTTTTGTCCGTAGTGCAAGTCATTTGTGGCGAATAAACAGCCTTATTACCCAAATCCATTTTAAATGGTCCCCCTTCTGCTGTGGCAAGAAAACAAACATTACTCAGCGAGGATCAAATGGCAAAGAGGCCTTTGATGAGGGCTTTACTTTCCTGTCTGCGTTAAAACTGGAGCGTCAGATTACAGCTGCCCTCTCTGGGTTTTTTTTTTTTTTTGTGCTGCGGCCCAGATTGTCCGATTCAGACGTCTGCTCGCTGAATCTGGGCGTTTCACAGGTTGATCAGATAGAGGGAGGCCTTATCGGGCACATCTAAGTTTGGCGGTCGGTCCAGAGACATTTTAAGTCTCCGAGCACAACGACCTGCAAAAAGAAAAGAGCTCAAGGGTTTTTACTCAGGCATGAGCTTTCGCTGCAAAGGCAGGATAAAGTGTTTAGGGGTTGAAAATAAAATGAAATGTAAGAGACTGTGTGTGTTCCTTCTTTATTTGGAGGCCAAAGAAAGAGGATATGTCTGAACATAATCGACCCTGACGCGCCAAGCGTTGTGGATGTGGAGGAGGCATTTGCTGAGGGCACAAAGAGTAGCTTCACTACTCTATGATTCTCTATTTTCTTTTTCTTTTTTTTTTTTATGAATTCACACCTCGAACTTTTTGGACGTCTTGCCCCACAGGATTTTGTGTTCTGTTTCAAATGTCATTCCCAAATCTAAAGTAGTTTTTCTTTGCAATTACAGACGTTATGTGAATAGTCTTGGTATCTAAGTGAGGACATGTTGGGAGACTCCATCAGAAGTCTTAAGTGTCACATCAGCTGCTGTGGTCTCAACGAAAATAATGATGAAACATGAAATAATTTTGATAATAGTATATAAACCTAACCTTTTAGAAAAATAAATAAGTCTGCAGACTTTTGGAAACTAAATTCCCATTACCTGTGCAAAAGACTGATGCGGCTGAGGTACGCCAGAGCAGATTTACAGAGGGTTTAATAAAACAAAATACCTGGATGTTTTGCCTTCGCCACAGGTTGGCACCATCTAAACTTGGGATATCTTAAACTGCTTGATTTGATCTTTCTTGAACAGCCATATTTATTTTTTATCCAATTAGAATAAAACAATAGGAAATTGTTATATTTGACTCCAGTTGAAGTGTGGTTTTTGAAATCTATGTAAACTACTACAACAAATTTAGGCACATTTTGCTAAAGAAAAAGTTAAAACCACAAAAATATGTAAATTTTGGGCAGTACCATAGCTCCCTACAATGTCTTTTTGGTGAATTTCCTAGACACCGAGTCCTGTCATAAACTAATTTTTTTTTATCAGCTTCCAGCCAATAGTCTGATGTTTCTGTAGATATCAGATATGTTTATGTTTAACTGAGGGGAGATGCAGTAATGAGAGTAGAGTAAAAGGTTAAAATCTGACCCCGGGGGAGGGAACCTGGGGCTTAACTAGTTTAATTTGTTTGATGGAGATTTTATGTGATGGAGCTCATGATGTAGAGCATGACTGTGAAGTAAAAGAAAACTGATGAGTTTTTTTTTTATCAATAAAATCGTATAACTGTCGAATAATCGCAACGAGTAGCCTTTACTTTGATCAGTCAAATTAAGTGCAACCAGTTACCTTTAGAAGTGAAGAAAACAGTGAACAAAGTCCAGAACCACAGAACACAGGGGTGATTTATAAAAGACAAAACTCAAACTTTGAACTTCTTACACAGCAATGTTCAATCAATCAGCATTAATTTTAAAGTGTAGGACCCAACTGCAGACCTACCAAGACTTGGTCAATCTTCACTCACATGCTGGGCAAAGACGGCGTTCATTCGAGAGGCTAATGTTGCTTCTGTAAGAGCTGCAGAGATCAGCGGCTCAGGTAGGAGGATGTGTTGGCAAGCAACTCCTCAAATATGGCATCTAACTAAGTTATTGCTTAAACAAAGTCAGTAGACATTCAATCTAAGCTTGCCACAAGCCGTTATTGGTGAAATGAGACCAGAAGTAAATGTTCTGGCTAACATGCTAACATGAGCCTATTAGTAGCATCATGGTGAGGGAAAAGGTTTCTACAGGGAAGCTGATAAAAGTTAATGTGGAAAAAAATGGCAGAGGGAGCTAATGCTGAATTCCAGTTGCACTCTGAACTGGGAAATTTCGACTTCCCAGTCGGGAAAAAAATCAACTGGAACGCCCTCCAAAGTCGGATTTCCTACTGGGAAACTAGGAGCAGCTCTGATTTCCTTTTCCAATATGGCCGTTCCTCATGTCAACAGTTGTAAGATGTGATAGAAACGTGCTTGTTTTGCAAGATACACATGTAAAAGTGCATCTAAAATCATCATTATTACATGTAGCGCCTGCAACTATAAACTGAATGAATGAAAAATGGTGTTTGCTTATGTAAAGTAAAGCTTAAAACAATGTTTGTAGGTCATTCCAAATAAGGTTTATGGGTGTCGCCATGTTGAAATTCAGACTTTTTAACTGGAACGCTGTCACCTCAGTTCTGACGTCAAACCTAACTGAGTTGTGACTTCCAAGGTAACTGGAACGCAGCATCAGTGCAGAGTGAAACTAGAAGAAAAAGAGAGTCCAGACAAGGTCAGAGGTTCATCTTCCAGGACATTGGTCCTAAACATGCAGATGGAAAAATGCAATGAAATGGTTTAGATCATATTCATGAGCTAAAACAGTACAGTAAACATGCAAACCTAAATCTAATTGGTCATTTGTGGGGAGACTCAAAACTTGCGTTTGACAGATTCCAACCCTACTGAGTTTAGGCTTTAGAATAAAAAGCAAAGTTAAAAGAAAAACCCTTAAAGACTTTTCAACAAACTGAAACTTCAACAGACTAACCGAATCATTTCTTTCTCTGAAGATCTGTAGGAAGAGCGAAGGTAAGGCCCGTTTTCCTGGTGGCGATTTAGAAAAAGAAAACGTCTGCCGTGGCTGTATGAACAGCTGAATGCTCCTACTTTAAGTGATGCCTTGCGCATCACAATTACTCACACACAGCTCTGCATCGGACCGTGATCTGACTTTTGTGCTCGTGCGAATGTGAGCCGCCGCAGTAGCCGATGAAAGCCGAATTCCCGGGCTACACCTGCCCCCTGCTGAGGCCCACCATTTGTTTGACCTGACAGATGGAGATCAGACTGAAGAGAGATGAGTGGGAACCCACCGAGCACGCTCAGGTTTCTTGGTGCCGTGAAAAGATTTGTCCCGTCCATTCAGATCCGATGGAGTTTCCCATGTTCCGCGCCGCACCGGCTTTTTGTCGGACTATCTTTCTCATCTCCGCGCGCACAAGAGAGATACAGCGCGAGGCTGACGTTGGGGGTTCAGTTTGGCTTCCTGGGTGCCCACCACAAACCGTGGTGTCCCCCCAGTTAGGAGGTTGCTCTCTCGTCACAAATCCGCAGGAAGACGACGGTTCCGGCCAATTACCTTGGAAAAAGACTGGAGACAGGTAAACAGGTGAGAGGAAAAACACACAAGGTGGGTGGGGTGGAGGAGGGAAGTGGGATGAAATGAGCCAGAAAGAGGGGGTGACCTCAGTTTAAAAGGCGTTGGGTGAAGGGGTCAAAAAGAGGCAGAGAAGAAGGATTAGGGGAGCTGAAGACAGAAGGCTGAACTCCTCTGGTCGAGGTCAGAGTGTGCAGCAGATAAGTGGAGGGAAGCTTTGTTTTTGTGTTTTTGACATCTCTAATTTCGACGTAGGTGCAGTTTTTTGTTTGTTTTTTTTGACATGTAACTGAGGAATGTGGTTGATCCAGTGTTGACCCCCCCGACGATGACCCCGGGCAAACCTCTGTCAGGCGCCGGAATGGCACAGACCTGCTTCCTCCTCCTGTTAATTGGGAACGCCATCTCGGTTTCCACGCAGTTTAATGGATACAACTGTGATGCCAACTACCACAGCAGGTTTCCTGGTGAGAAAAAACAAAGTCACAACACTTTCTATATTTTTTAAGGTCACATTTTTTTCTATTATTCTGCAATGATGCGACTAAAATCAGCACAAGCTGAATTAAGCTGTGCTCTCCTCGGGTGTAGATTCTTAGTGAAATGTTTAGTATTCCTTCCACTGTGTTTCCAGAGACGTTAGCTTTCTGCAGGGCAAGATTTATCCTCACAATAAAAAAAAAAAAACACCATTAGAGAACAATTACATCTTTGAGGATGAATAAATTTGGAATATTTGCATTCACATCACATTTGTGATGCACAGCCACAAACACAATTAAAGCAAATATATATATTTTAATAGCTGATGGTATTTTTTCCCCAAAGGGTATTTATTTTATTACTTAGAAATATCTTGATGCAGATTGCCAAACTAACTGTGCATGGAAAACCTCTTGAAATATTTTTCCTCAAAATGAAAGTACACTTTAATAATTTTTTTTACAATTATATAATATTTAATTATTTCTCTATTTTTAAATAGTTAAATTTGTTGTTCTATATCTTATCTGGGTGAGGGTTTCATTTTACAGCTCAGTCTAATTTAAATCTATTTTTATTTAACAAAAATGTCAACTGTTTCACAAAAAATAAAATCCCAAATTGACATTTTATTTTGCTTTTTACCGTAAGCAAAAGCCTTGATTTGTATTCTGCTTCACTCTTCTCTTACTTGAAGTACTTCATGAATCCCACCAAAACAAAACAAAACAAAAACCCCCGTCATATTTATATGAAAAAATTATTTAAGCAGCAACTAAGACAGATGTGATTTACTTTGACAAACCACTTACTGCACAACTTTAAAAACAAAATGCTGCTGTTGACCTAAAGTGACTCACTCTGGTTACGAGCTTTACCCCCGTCTGTCTGTCTGTCTGTCTGTCTGTCTGTCTGTCCTCCGCCCCTCCAGCCGAGCGGGACATCAGCATTTACTGCGGGGTCCAGACCATCACCCTGAAGATCAATTTCTGTCCTGTGCTCTACTCGGGCTACACAGCAGCAGACCTGGCCCTGAACGGCCAGCACGGAGACGCTCAGTGCCGCGGCTTCGTCAACAACAACACGTTCCCCACCGCTGTCCTGTTCAGCATCAGCCTCAGCACTCTGGAGGCCTGCGGCAACAGCCTGGTGGTGAGGGACGACGGCGGAAAAAAATGCAAAAAAAAACAAAAAATGGCCCTTTTATTCAATCGACAACCGATTTCATTGTTGTGTGAGATGTTGAGATGTTCCCCCCGTTTGTGCAGGTCAGCACAGCTCAAGGGGTCAACGCCTACGGGAACATGTCTCTGGTGCAAATTGGAAATATCTCAGGATACATCGACACCCCTGACCCGCCGACTATTATCAGCTACCTGCCTGGTTTGCAGTACAAGTTCAGCTGCAGCTACCCGTTAGAGTACCTGGTCAATAACTCGCAGCTGGCATCGTAAGTTACTTTCCTTAAAGGGACGGTGTTATGTAAAAGCGACATTTTTGTGTGTTTTATGTCATTGTAATGTTATTCCCTCACCAAAAACACACTTGGAGTGTTGCTTTCATGTTTTCATTCATGTTTGAGGAATTCTTGAATCTCTGATGGCGACCGTTCGGGTTTGTAAAACGCTTAGGGAAAACCGAGTGCCGCCTTCCACCCTCAGCTCCTTCAAACTAGCCGCAGCAATTAGCAAACACCTGGTGGAGGTGCACATCTCCTGATGAGTTCATTGTTGGAGTTCTCAGTCCAGAACTCCAACAAATGTTTGTAAATGCTTAATAGAGAAATGCTGATGAAGGACAGAGTGTCGGAAAGAGCAGGAGCTTCTTAAAGAGACAGAGGCCCAATTTCAAGGTGTTAAATTTTTGAAGTCAGATTTTTTTTTATGTCATGTTAGATAAATGCAGTATTTTTATAACAACTGAAAGTGACATTATTACTTGATTGTGCTGTAAAATGGCACTATGTAGCTGACAAACATATCACAGTGTCTTTTTAATGTCTATAAGATTGCCTGGCCTTTTTTTTTTTAAACTGAATTTCTGAAGCTTTCATATGTTTTTTTTATCTGTTGAGTTTTGAATAATTTCTTTTAAAAGGCTCACATATTCATTCAGATACAAGTAAACAAATCCATCAGTGAAACATGGTCAATAGTAAATCTTTTTTTTTTCCAACAGCTCGTCTGCTGCCGTGTCAGTGAAGGACAGCAACGGCACGTTTGTTAGCACGCTCAGTATGATCCTGTACAATGTGAGTACACGGCTTAATTAAATGATCCTCCAGAAAGCATTCACTCAAAGTTTATCAGAAATGTTCAAATGATGTTTTCATTCCTCTGTAATCATTCTAAGAAAAGCAGACATTCAGGCCTCTTTCATGAAATGGATGTTAAAATTTTTTATTCTTTTCAACAATTCTGGTGAAAAATCAAAACAAGGAGGGAGTCACAGTATAAAAAAAAACCTCAGTTAATTTCCACTTTTTCATTGTGAATACTCCACAAAAGGGCAGCAAGGATATTTATTAACTAGAAGCAAAACTGAAAAATTAGCGCTGTGGAATCTCATCATCTATGAGAAAATGCTAGAGTTGTTCAAAATGAGCCTGTTTGTAACCAGATAAACCATGAATATTGTCCAGTTTGTTTCTCTCTGTTTAAATATTAAAGCTGGTTCTTAAATTGTCATTGTAAGCCAGTTTAGATAATATTTTGTCGAAAGAAAGAAGCCCACAGCATCACAGATCCTCCACCATTCTTAATAGTGATCATCCCGTGTTTCGTGCCAGACTCGCATGGAATGTTTGCTGCTGAAAAATTCTGTGTTGGTCTCTTCACAAAAACCCACTGTGCCAGTTTAAATTCCCGCTACACATTTACATTTGTGATGGCATGGCAGAAAATACTTGTCGTTGCTGGAGTTTGAGTTTTCATAGTCTTGGGTCCAGTTATTTAAACCTTTATTACTGACTATGTATGGAATAGTTCAGGAAAATATCCAGGCCAACTTTTCAGTTTATCATATAGAAATATAAGACCAGATAGATGCATATCATAGCAAAACGATCCAGTTATACTGATCGCTCTGATTCAATGAGTATCTGCTTTCTTGAAGTTCAATTTCTGACTCATGCATAAAAGATCAACACATCTACTTTCCTTTTGAAGAGAGGCTTAGAAAAATGGGGTTTTGAGGCGCATCATATTCATAGCCAAGTGAACTTGAAAGTGATAGATTACTAATTAAATATTAACTAAACTTTGCTTAACCTTTGAAAATGCAACATAGGAATAATTAGAGGTTCCAATGAGTATTACGCAAGTAATTTTATAGAAATAGAAATAACAATGCCATTGATTATATTGAAAATTCAGCTGCCACTGCAGAATTTTCCAGACTTAAGCAAATGTCAGTGTTTGCAGAGAGGTGGCCAAGTTATGAACAATGTCACTGAATAAAGGTATCAGTCAGGAGAAATCCTCAAAAACCTTGCAATGCATTTTATACGGTCAAAACTGACTCGGAATGGAAACCATTTACAATTTCATCCAAAACTACACGGATCAAAAGAAGAAACCGTCACATTTCTTCTTTCTGAAGAAAGAAATTTCTTCAGAGCATGATACTGCCAGTACCATGTTTCACTGTGGTCATGAAGTTATTTTACTGACGTGCCCTTTCTCAGCCAAACGTACCATTTGCTATTGTTCCCCAGAGTTAAACTGAGCCTTCATCTGATCGTAGGATCTACTCCTACAAGGTTTCGGTAGATTTTAATCAAGCTTGCATGTTTTCTGGGAAAGAAAACATGTCTGTGTTGTAATAATCCCAGGCAGTTTAAAGTTTAAAACGACAACAAAAAAAGATTGCTGTGATGAGTACTTTCTGATGCAATTTCAGTTGTGTTGTCCGCCTGTTGACAGCCTAGTCTTGGTTTTTCATCAGTTTTGGAAAAATGTAGTTGAATATTTTCTCCAGTTATCAATGTCTATTTTCAACTTGGTTTATGTGCTACTCTGCACAACAGTTTCTAATCTACTCTTTATTTAATCTTATTACTTTATTTTAATACTTTATCATCTCCTTGTGAATCATGGCACGTCAGATGAAAGGAAGACAAATGTTAGGAAATTATTTGCCAAAAATTTAACAGGGGTGTGTACACTTTTGAGATACACTACATATTTAATCAGATTTCAAATATTTGGCACAGTAAAACATTTTATTCGTTTGATGCCACTTTTCCCTTCTCCTGCAGGACTCTACGTACAGTCAGCCCCTGTCGATCCCAATGACGGGGCTCGCTCTGAAAACCAGAGTGTTTGCTGCTGTAAAAGCTACCAACTTAGACAAACGGTACAGAACACGTCATTATTTTTCTCATTTCAGCTTCATACATCTTCATATTTTAAAGAAATACATCTCATTTCGCCCTTTAACATGGCATCTTTACTCCAAGATAATATTTTTGATATTCTTTCCCAGCATCATTTTTTTCTCACTTTTTCCATTTGTAGTAATTTTTTCTGTGCTTAGGCTACTTTCATTAGGCCATTATGCTATTACTGGAAGTGAAGGCGCCAGTCTGCGGCAAAGAAAGCCCAACCAGTGCTTTCCCATGTGCAGTTAGATCTCTATCCCATCTCACAGTGTTGTCCCCCCTTGCAGATGGAATATCTTGATGGACTACTGTTACACCACACCCTCAGGGAATCCTAATGATGAACTCCGCTATGACCTTTTCTTCGGGTAATCTTGCTCACCCCCCCATTCAAGATGATGACTTGATAACCCACAAAAGAGAGTCATTACCTTTTCATGCTCTCTGCTAGGCTTATCCTCATGAATGCTTCCACCCTGTGACAGCTTAAGCGCACACCCAGACATCCAGTCTGTCATTTTTTTTTTTAGTGCATGCATCTTTAAATATGCATGTGTGTGTGTATGCGTGTGTGCGCGGCGCATGTATGCAGATGCTCCAAAGACTCACAGACGACCGTTTTCGAGAACGGGAAGAGTCAGATGGGGCGTTTCTCCTTTGAGGTCTTCCGATTCGTGAAGCACAGGCACCAGAAGATGTCCACCGTGTTTCTGCACTGTGTCACCAAGCTTTGCAGAGCAGACGACTGCATCATGCTCATCCCGGTACTGGTGGCAAAAAAAAAAAGTCTGTAAGTGTGCGTGAGCATCGTCTGATCTTGGCGAGGACTGAACTGTGACAATATTGTGATTGACAGATTTGTGGGCGACGGCGCAGGAGGGATGGAGAGCAGAGCCTTGATTCCCGGCCAGTGGCATCTGGGAACGCCGTTATCACGGCCGGTCCAATCATCACAAGGAGCGGTATGAACAATAAATTGATCCGTGGAGGAACAGCCTGACTTTTTTTTGTTTGTTCTTTTTACAAGTAGGCCGATAGGCTGATACTAAGCTGATTTCTTTAAGTATTTTGACCCAAACAAACAAAGGCACTTAAGGGGCACCTATTATGTAAAATTCACATTTTGGAGATTTTTCTACTTCCATTTGGGTTTCAATTGCTTCTAAAAATAGCCCAACCACTTAAATTAATATATATATATATATATATATATATATATATATTTGACAATACGTTTTTTTGGTGTTTGGAAAATGTGCCATTTCAAAGACCTCCCGATTCTTGAGTTACAAAGAGTCATTACTTAGCAGCCCCAGCCAAGTCCAGCCTCGTTACCTAGCAACCCAAGCTGAACTCCAGCACATTTGGTCAGTTAGTTTTACCACTATATGCAATGTACAATGGCTGCTGGAAAAGACAAGTGTTTTGTTGTTGAAGTACCATCCAGAAACCCACTTGCTGCATTTGTGTTGGTTGTGCAGGAATCTCCACTTCTGCTTTTCAAAGATGCAAAGTGGTATAGTTAATCATCTATTTAAGGCCATTTTCAAGAGCAAGTGTAATTGTTAAGTCAAGTGGACGCATTTGGATTTAAAGTGAGAGACATTAAAAACAATATATTCTGAAAGGAGGTCAAAATAGGTAGCAGTGAGCAGACTGAAATCTCATTATCTAAAAATGATTTTATGCAAAAAGAGTAATGAACATGTTTAGTATAGCCCATAGTTCTATCCTAACCTGTTCAAGGAAGCATAATAGGTCACCTTTAAAATGATTTGTAGATTTTAATGTTCACCTACATTTCCTTTTTGCAGATGAAACACCTGTCAACAACTCTCAACTTGGTAAAAATATTTTATTGGCTCTGACAATTATTTTTAAATTTAAATAAATCATATATATAGTATTGACGTGTCCTCAAATGATTTCTTTTTTTTCTTAAATTTTCCATCCACCAGCAATTGGCAACTCCTCCCAGCCATTAAATGCTTTGACCATCGCTCTGATCTCGGGTGTGGCCATACTGGGCGGAGTCAGTGTTGGCTTCCTGGTTCTGTTGCTCCGCCTCCTGCAAAAGTCCCGCCTCCCGACAGCTGCAGCCTCAGGTGTTTGGAATCCCAGCTTTAATTGAGTTCGACTGCATTTGTTTTTTGTTAGTTTTTCTAGTCTCTTCAGATCATCCGATTGCTTACTTTGACTCACTCATACCTACGTTTTATATACATATTCCATGTTTTAGGTATTTATTGACTTCAATACCTCATTTTTTTGGGTTTGTCAGTAGTTGACGACAATCTTAAGTGTTAGGAAAATAGAAAGGAACAACATGGGTAGTTTTTGCAATTTTTTTTGTTATTTTAACTTTCCGGTCATTCAGTGGAAAAATTGTTGCATTTTAGAAAGATAATATGAATATTATGCTGGATACTGTATAAGCCAATGAATGACTATAAAATGGATTCACACTTGATCATCTTCACATTTTGTCATGTTACATCTACAAACGTCGATGTGTTTTGTTGGCATTTAATTTGTTATATGCAACACTTGTCAGTTTTATAATTACATTTTGCATGTAATTGCATTGTATTTTGTACAATCCCAATAACATATACAGGTTTTTGGCTATAACTTGACAAAATATGAAAACGTTGGAGAGATAGGAACACTTTTTTTTGCCATATGCCATAATCCAGTCAGTTCATAACTTTTTTTGAATTATCAAGGTTAAAAGTGTATGTGTAAAACAAAGAATGCGTAAATTTTTTATTCTTCAAAAATAAAAGTTTTATTCAACCTTTTGTATATGCTGGGAGGCATGTCATAAATGAAACAAGTTTTACGTTTTGTACTAAAGACCTGCTTTTAGAGCACCACTGAAAATCTTTGTACCATGGGAATTAATTTATGAGCTACGTATTTGGAGCTCATATGCAGTCAGTATAATTTTCTGAGAACATTGAATTTTTAGCTGTCAAAGATGCTAAATTTAGTGATCTATGTAAAGGGCACGTATCATTTTTACAGTTCTTCTCAAGTGTTCAGAACTCATAGGTAAGTTCAGTTTTATTTCGCTGTCTGACATCTAGAAAAATCATATATAAACTGTTATTACAAGGTTACAAAAAGATGCTGACCGGCGATAATGCTACATCTGAAATGTAGAACTTCCATCCAGAAAAATACTAGTCATAAAGTGTCCAGCTTGAATTTGAGTCCATAAAAGTGAGGATTTATTTAATGATTTATGTGGTGAAGAACATGAGCTCAAAAGAAGCCGTTGCTTGAAGGCCCAACAAACCGGCAGCCTGCCCAGAGATTGAAAAGTAGGGATTTAAAGTCTGCGTGGTGATGAATGATTGCTCGGGACGAAAACTGTCACGTCGGAGGTTTGTTGAGTGCTCAAACGGCAGCAGGACATTGGGAGGTGCATGATGGAGTGTGCGACGACAGGGATAAAGGGAAACTTATTGGAAAAATCAACACGGGAGCCAGAGCTAAAGCAAGAGTAGAATCCAGCAAAACTGAAAAGTCCCAAAAAACTGAGGAGTGTGATTACCAACGCCGCTTCTCATTCAAAGTCTCATTCCAGTCAGTTAAAGTCTGGCTCAGTTCTGGCCAAGGTGTGTGCGTCTCTGTTGCAGTCTGTTCCTCACTGCTGTGGTTGTGAATATGGACAATGGAAAGATCTTTTGTGATTTACTTCTGTTTTATTTTTAGCCGTTTCCTGGCTCTCAAATATGATGATGGCCTTTCAACATCGCGGCCGTTTCAGCTCGTAAGTTTCTCGGGGCGATTAACTGCTCGCGAAGATTAGGAATCACACCCACTCTTTAACAGACAATTTACAATGTGATTTATTAAAAGATGAAGCGGGTGTAATAATGGAATTATTAAATGTTGCAGCGGGAGAATCATTATTTGCTGCAGATAGCTCTCCAGGAAAGTTTAGAGAGGAAAAATATTCCTTAGCTTTAAAGATAACCAAATCTGCTTAATCTGAATCATGTCATGCCTTAAAGTTTACTCTTAAAAGGTAATTCTTCTTATATTTGAACACAACTTTGTTCAAAATTGTGTTGCATTTTTACTGTTTTAGGGTTTCACAACTTTCTCAGATGACTGAAACCATGCAACCTCAGAGCATGATGGTGCCACTACCATGATGGCAGCATCATGGTGTTCTTTCAATGATGCGTTTTGTTTTCTGAGCCAAACATATTGCTCATGATTTTGTTTTCATCAGACTACTACAACATCCCCCAACAGGCTCCTTTCAGTTTATCCTGTCACTGTTTCCCTGGAGAGAAAATAATGAGAAAGTTGATTATTTTTTTTACCTTCTGAGCACACTATAATCTTGCCATCAGCGACAGCCATTTAAAGCACGAAACATTGCTAGCTTGATTAATTAAACATCCTTATTATACAACAATTTGATTATGTGTGAGCAGCCCTGAGTGCCCTGACTTTTCCACTGACGGTGAATAAGAGTTTAATTCAGAACTTGTTACACATTTTGATGACAGCTCATCATAAATTCCCATTTTTGACAGAAAAGGCTCAAGGAACAAAAGGATGACAGAAATTACACACAAGCTGTGATGCTGTAAGAAAAGGCTATTAACAGTTTCAGTGTTTTTGGTCAGTTTTAACTCGGACTACATGATTGTAGCATTGCAATCCTTCTGGTATATCGGTTTTTGGCAAACTCTCACAATGATGCAACATAACCAATCATAATTAAGGCCTACAGATCACAGTTTGGAATAAAAACAGATCAAACACTGCCAAAGAAGAGCTTTTCCCTTCCTGTTTTTGTGTTAAAGTCTCTGGTAATCCTCCAAAGATCTGCAGTCACAGGAAGATCAAAGTTGGTGTGTGAAAGCATCAAAAATCTCAGCCTTTCATGTTTCATGCTGACCTCAGAAATGTTTTTAAGAGGACAGGAGGAGATATATATATATAAACTCTTCTGTTAGCAGCCGATATAGGTAAGGTGTAAAACATGTTCGCCAGTACACTGCAGCAAGTAAAAAAAAAAAAAAAAAGATAAAAAGTTGCCTTAAAGGATTCTCGAACAGCAAAAGTTCAAAGCTTCATCCTGCAGCATAATCAGCCATGTGCATTTATCAGGAGTGGACAACTCTGGTCCTGCAGGTCTCCTTCCTACATATTTAGACATTTGCTTGTCTGAACACACTGTACCTAAAGGAAAAGTTCATTATCAGGTTCTGAAAACACTGGTGAGATGCATCAACCATCTGAATCAGATGTGTTGGATCTGGGACACGTTTACGACATAAAGGACATCAACGGTAGAAAAATAATAATTCATCACGGAAGACAGAGGGGCATAAATACTTAAAATGCCAGTTTACGAAAACAGATTGATGGAAAATCAGCCGTGACTCAGTGGTTTAGTTCGACTGACAGCAAAGGAGAAGCAGAGGTAAAACAAACCAAATGCTACATCTGTTTGAGGAAAATATCAAACCCAGTACTGCTTTAGCCATGCTGTGGCTATCTCCACATCTGCACAGGAGAAAATAATAGCAAAAATATGTAGCAGATAAAAAATAAACAAAAAAAAACTATTTAAAACTATTTAGGTATTTCTTAGGTAAAGGCAACATAACCATCTGTTTTGCATGTTGCTAAACAATATATCTTCTACATGTGTGACAAATAAGGCAAAAATTTCACATGAAGTGAAATCAAATATGCCGTGCTGCAAGTCTTCATAAATGCCACGTGACACTTTTTTACGCATGGGAAAATAGTGTTTGCCTGCTTCTTTCACGAAGAAACCATGGAACTGGTGTTGCTAGGCAACACCAAAAGACGATATAATACAGAATATAATCTCTATATTCTGTATTATATATAATCAGAATATACAGTGTACAGTGTTTAAGTGTGAAACATGTAGGGAAGTCTTCCATATGTGAAAGCTAGCACTCAAATCTGAAGAAATTCCCTATTTAAATGACAAAGAAGCACAAAAGGCAGAGTTTATAATATCCACATCAAATGCCCATTTAGAAATGTATAGTTCTGAAGACGCACACACTGACCGAATAGTGAAAATTTTAGGGCACAGTAAAAATTTTGACATCCAATTTAAATCAATAAATTTGTGTGGACCAAACCTATACGTTTCCTACATGAAACGCATTGTAATGAATTTCACTTAATCATTTTCAAAATCAGCTAACATGTTAAAACTCATGTTTGGTTCATTGCCATGACTGTGTGTTACCTGCTTTAGGATCTTTTGATTTCTCATTCCAGACATTCACCCTGTGTAAAGGGTGAATGTCTGGAATGATAACCAAATCTGCTTAAGAAGTTAAAATCTTAAGCAGCTTTGGCATAAATCTTAAGCTTTGACATAAAACATACTTTGTTTTATGTCAAAGAACAAAGTATGTTTTTTGACATAAAACATACTTTGTTTTATGTCAAAGTAACATAAAAACAATTCAAACATCAATTTTAAAAAATCTTGAGATCTTTTTTAAATTTTAAATCTCAACCAGAAAAGCCTACAAGTCAAATCAGGTTTATCTGTACAGTGCGTTTCATCAATAAGGCAACATAAAAACACAAAAGTGACATTTCCAACCAAATATAACAGTTTCCTATAGATTTGAGGTCATGTACTTTATCAAAAAGTTTACAACTTCTTTTCTAATCAAAGAACGAGCCAACAAGAGCCTTTTAAATGTCATGATTTCGTGAGGGCTCCAGTCTGTTTGGGGAAAAAAAAAACAAAAAACCTTGTTATCAAAAACCTATTAGATAACTGAATCAATCGTACATTTTTCTTTCTATTTTGCCGTATTGATTCCCTCCTCTGATGACCTATCTAAATGTCTGTTGGCGGCTGCTGCGTCTCACGTGTCACTCCGCGAGGTTCGCTTTTTTCTTGTGTGCTGCTCGGCTCTGCTGAAGTCGGCGCTCCTCATTACTCTAATCCGTCCTTTCAGCAGCCATTCTGCCACGTATTCAGCATCTACAATGTCCACAGATAACCAAAAATGGGACGAATGAATTCTATCATCCCCCCTCTCGGCTTTCTATCGGCGATAATTGATTAAACCCTCCTCGTGAAAAACAGAAGTAAGGCTGAGCTTTGGCTTTTTAACGCTGAGCCCAAAGTTCAGGTGGACCTCGAGGCAAAAGGAAGGTTTTTTATTTTATTTTTAAAAAAAGATTTGTTCTACATAAATTATTAGGGACAAAATAGCAGAAAGACCTCGTGTGACGCTTTTAATGAGACTCCATACTTTCAGTAGATGGACAGAAACTCCCCTCTTTCGAACTCTTCAGATGTTTTCCTTCCCAGGTGGCTCATCTGACAGGATCGGGTTTCTAATATGTGTACACCGTTTCCTCTCTCAGCTAATAATGTTTTAATTGACGCTTTAAGGAATTAAAAACTAACTAAGATCTGAATGTTCTCAGACACAGTTACAGCCTAAATCTTTTTTTTTTGTCCTACTTTCACTTCAAAACTAAGCAAATCACGAGGTTCGATTGTGACGCTGTCAGGCTTTTATTTTCACGATAATAACTTGTCACAAAACTGGGAGCATCAAAAGCCTCCTCACAAAAGCTCCTTTATTCTAGTTTTTTTTTTTTCCCGAATTAAGACTCATTCAGGTCGCACCAAACCAACAAGAATCACGGCAGACTTCATTCCTCCGAGTGAGCTGCTTCATTTTAAACAGAAACTGCCACATTTTCTACTTTTTTTAGGCTCAATATTTGTAGGAAACAATAAAGTGACACCAAATAATTCACATAAAGACTATTTAAAGAATCACGGTTCAAACCAGACATTTCACTACACAGTATTAAAACAAGAACCAATTTTTTTTCTAAATGTCAGATATTAAATCAGGCTAAACATTTACCGTTTCAGTTTCAAAAGACTATACATTTGTTAGCCTTTGGTAGAAAAGCTTTTAACTGCATGACTTTGGTAAAAATGCTAGAATGGCCTTCCACTAACATTTCACAATACTTTACTGAAAGTTTGGCTCATTCCAGCAGAGATAACTGCTCCAGTTGAATGGGTGACTTTTTCAATTTGTCCATTTTGACCAGTTTGCACCCAAAGTATAACTTCTTGGCTAATGTTTTGCTTGGCAAGATGACGTCTATTTCATGAATTCAGGACTCCCTGCTTCACCTCCCGCTTTTTTTCCTCCAAACGCAGCAACGGTCGTCATGGCCACAAATGACTCCTTCTTTGTCTCAGTGTTTGGAAACGTTAATTTTTAAAGTTAGTTTTGAAGTAGAGCTGCAAAATATTTCGTTTTCTATCATCTTTGCAATATCAATGTGTGCAATATTGCAGCCCCAAAATAGAACGTGCAATATTTAATATGGCACAAGATTGTAAGAGCAAATACATTCACATTTACTTGGATGATTGCTGTATTTGGCCCGACAATGACCGCCGGAGAGAGGCACCAGTCCTCCAGGAACCGTTTAAGGTTAATGAAGACTCGATGATACAAACAATGGATGGATGAATGGATCATTTTATTTGTCGTCAGTGGGACAGTTTCACAGTTCCACTGTGTTAAGCTCAGTAGTAAGACATTGTAAAAATGTCTCCACGTCTTCATTTTGACAATGAAGATTGTCAAAATAATGGTCATGAAAACAGGGTTTCATAACCGATATCTTTATCATCAATGGTATCAAATTAGGTTTCCTAATATCATGCCTAATATTTCCCTCATTTCCTGATTGCTTGTTGTTGCTTTTAATCTTTATTCCTGTACATGCAGCATTGTTGAGTGTCTAGAATAGCGCTTTATAAATACCGTTTATTATTATTAATATTAATCCAGAAAGTCTTCTTCCTTTCTAAGTGGCTTTTCAGCCTGTTATCGTTTTAATAGATAAGCAAATACCCTTACCAGTTTCAAAAGATTCGTTTTTTTTTGTTGAGAAGGTTTTTTTAATCAAAAGAACCTTCTCCTTTCTAAATGGTATGATGGCAGGAAATTATTTGTTATTCACCAGGAAAATCGCATTGAGATTTAAATATATAAGAGGAACCTGGCCAAAAACTGGCACCACAGTGTTTATGTGCGTAAATTATTCATTTGCTTAAACAGATGAGTATTGTATGTGATTATACCAGACATATTATATATACGAGTCTGTTTTTGCTTTTCTTTTAAGACTGACAGAAGGCGCTGCAGTGAAAGCTTTAAAATAATCAATGTTTCATTCAAATAAACCCTTTTTCTGTGTCCTGCTAAGTATGTTTTCACCCAGTTTTGAGTCGGTGACGTGTGGAGTAACAGGAGCCATGTTCTGGTTATTACAGAGTTAACAGGCGGCTGAGATGCCCCAGAAAACCAATAAAATACAGAGATAAGAAGGAGAGTTGCACTAAAAAAATAATAGTAATCAAAATTTCAGCTATATTAAAAGAAAAAAAATAAATAAATCAAAGCTGTGGGATGGGTGTCTGAAAGGAAGAAGTAAAATCATTATTGGTTGAAAGCAGCGATGTGGAAACTGGAGATGGAATAATTTTGAAAGCACAAAAGTGGCTGAAACGTCAAAGAACTTGGAATACAGGAAAGGGGACAAAGCATGCAAGAACATTTTGCTCTTACTTCATTTTGACTGCATGTGGAGTAAAAACGGTTTGTTCCTCGTCTGAGAAATCACAGTCAATCATGAAGTACTGCCTGGAGTTAAGCACATGGCGGTTATGAACAAGAGTTCACAAATAATCAACTTAACACAACCGCATATTAAAAAGAGAGAAAAAAATAGGACCCATTGTCAGTTTTGTGAAATAATCTTAGGAGTATTTTCTTGTTTTGCAAAAGTCTGATTAAATATTGAATTCTCTTACAAAATTAACAGAACGTACAATAAAAAGAAACTTGCCTTTTCACATCATCTTATCTTTGAATTCAAACAACCTTTTCTTTGATTAAGATTTTTATTTAAAAACCAGGTACATTTAGATGTTTTTGTAAAATGTTTTAATCTGATTGTCTTAAATAAGGTTATGAGAGTTTTGCAGTAAATGACGCTACTTTACATAAGGCAGAGTTACATGAACCACAGCAGTTTTCACTCCTCTGACTGTGCTGCTCTACATTAACAGAAACTGTCACTTTTTTAAGCTTCAGATTTGTAGGAGGCAGCTGAAGCATGAAGCATCCTTTCTAAATCCTCTCTTCACCGATGTACATTTCAGCTTGTCGGCAGGAATGTAGGACCTACTCAAAATCTATTCTCAAATTAGGAAAATTAAAGTGTCTCTCTAATCTTTTTCAAAACGGTAAGTTTTGAGAAAGATGTCAACACAGGAATGTTTTTCTGACTTTCTAGACTGTTGTATTGTTCCATCTATTCCATCTTTTTGGTTTTATTGGATTGTAAAGGTGAGCCACTTAGTTTCATCGTCAGGATACAGAATTAATGTTCATGTAAGAATTCTGAATGTCATTCAGCTTTTGTTTATTTAAAGGGCCAGTGTTTGTTTTCCAGTTACATACTGCTATTTTACAGCACAATCAAATACCGTATTTTCCGCACCTAAAACCTTCAATTTCCTCAAAAGCCGACAGGGCACCTTATAATCCAGTGCATCTTATATATGGACCAATACTGAACCACAACAGGTCTAGCAACTATGGTAAGCAGCCGCCGACTTCATTTTCGGCCGTAAAAGAAAAAGCACGCGGTGCATGCTGGGATAGTTGTCAGAACGCTGGTTTGTTAATAAACTTTGACTAACCTATCTACCTACCAACCGTCTATAATCAGGTCGTCTGCAGGTCATTTAGCACCACGTTCTCCATGAACATGCTGTGCGCGAACAGAGAAGGGTGACCATTGTCCGGCCACGCCCCGGCCCAGTCGCAGAAGGCTCTCCTCGAGGACCGGAGTTGGACTGTTTTGTTGACATTCCCGTTAGTGCAGCTCCATCTAGTGGATGCATAACGTAACTCCAGCCTCTACTGGAGCATCTATTCTATGCGCCTTATAATGCAGTGCGCCTTATATATAAAAAAAGTTTTAAAATAGGCCATTCATTGAAGGTGCGCCTTATAGTGTGGAAAATACAATAATTATTTTACCTTCAGGTGTTAAAAAAATGCTATATATAAAATATGACTTGAGAAACCTTACTTTAAATTTAACGCCTTGAAATCAGCCCTCTGTCGCTTTAAATGCTCCTGCTGTTTCTGAAACTCCGCCGACTGGAAGTCATCACAACATGGCTCCTCTATTAACCCTCTAGCAACGCGTTTACCTCGATAATGAGCTCAACAAATGAGCAGTTCCACCAGGTGGTTGCCAATTCCTGCTGGCTAGTACCCCTCTCCTGTACCTTCTCCACTAGGCTCCTACAGACTAGCGGCAGCAGCAATTAGCAAACACCTGTAGAACTGTTCATCTTCTGAGCTCATCACAGTTCTTCTCACTCCAACGACTGAGAACGGCTGTAAACGGCATCATGAGAAGCACTGTTGTGAGGATCTGCTGAAAGGGGAGGGTCAGGATGTGTAGGAGCTTCTTGAAGAGATCTGAATTTCTTTTAAGTTATATTTGATATATACAGTATTTTAATAACAACCTAAGGTAACAGTTACTAGATTGCACAATAAAATGGGTCTATGTGCCTGGAACATAAATAACCCCTGTTTTAACGTCAAAGAATAAAATAGAGATATTTTTAACTAAGACAACAAGTGGTGTGTGGTTAAACATTACTTGTTTTCTTGTATATTGATTGTTTAAAAAGTT
The DNA here is from genome assembly GCF_000485575.1 of Poecilia formosa. Lineage (NCBI taxonomy): Eukaryota > Metazoa > Chordata > Actinopteri > Cyprinodontiformes > Poeciliidae > Poecilia > Poecilia formosa. The sequence continues at coordinate 2,184,642 of NW_006800002.1, forward strand.
ATTTTAAAGTTACAATTAAAGTTATATTAATTTTTTTAAATATTTTTTGTTCTTTACAAAATGTAGTATTTCCAAACTTCAAAAAGTGGCCTTAGAATAAACAACATGATGAAGGCCTGCTTTCATTGTCTTCAACCAGAGGTCCGTTTCTGTATAGGCTGTAAATCCGAGGGACCCTGCCGTGTTTATTTCGCTGTCATGGTTCATGGATTTTCAGGTACTTTGTTCTACTGGACCAATACCACAGCCTTCAACCTCCATGTTCCTTTGTTCCGTTTGTCTCATAAGGCACAAAAACACATAAAACACGATGTGACAAAAGAGAAGGAAAGCGAGCTGCCCAGAGTAACCATGATGTGATTTATATTCTTAGTACTTTTAGGCTTTACAGTGTGTTCTGCCTCCGAGTCCAGCAGTCCAGCTTTAAATTTCAACCTTTACACATACCCTGAGGTTTTCCTTTCTTCCATTTAATAAGCACACCGCAGCTACCTAAATCCACAGAGAGCCCCAGTCTTGTTTCTTTCCTGCCTTCATTTCAATCAATACCACATAGCTGGGATGTGTCCATGTGATGTGCTGTCGGGATACATGTAAGGCTTGCCTTAGACTGGAAAGCGATGCCAAAATCAGCTTATTGCCATCCTGGAGAACGCGGACTGCTGGAAAGCTCGTTCTTGCCTCCAGTCTTATGACTTGGAAACTGTTGGCTGCTTTAAATGAAGACTGAGATCATCAGCTTTATCTGCAGCACCTTTTATGTACAAACTGCTTTAAAGAAACACAGAGAGATAAGTGAATCACTTTAAAACACGAACAAGTCATCCAAAGAACAAGAGGTTATTTTATTTTTGTATTGTACTGAAAGAGGGTGAACTGCTAATTCAAAATGAAATAGAAAAAGTTGTAATTCCTATTTAATGGAGCCAACAGTCTTGACATGCCTCAGGTTTTTCATTAGATTGTTACAAACTGGAGAACATAGAAAAATGCTGCCTCCTGTGGGGCAGCAGAGTTTGGAAAATAAATATTTAGTTTGAAAAGTAATGCTTAGTTTGGAAAATATTTAGTTTGAAAATTAAATGTGTAGTTTGGAAAATATTTAGTTTGAAAATTAAATGTTTAGTTTGGAAAATAAGTATTTAGTTTACAAACTACATTTTTGGCTCTACATTAAATATTTAGTTGGGACACAAAACATTTAGTTTTACAAACTAAATATTAAATTTGCAAGTTAAATATTTAGTTTTTAATTTTTAGTATTGGTGTCTTATTGGTCCCACCTACTTTTCATTTGTCGATCAGGATGTTATGATCAATTGTTTTGAACGCAGCCCTAGGATTCTGTTTTTATTATGGACTTCCCTTAAATTTATGTTCATCGTGCTCAGCTTAAAATTTTACTGTTTTGTACCAGAAGGTGTCCATTTTCTGTGTAATCTTTTTCTTCTTTTAAAAATACATTTTCTTCTCTTTGGGTCTTTTTATTTTCTTTAAAGCACTTTGAATTCCCCTCTGCACCTGCAGTACAAATGCTCCTGCTTTGCCTCGCTTCAGCGAACCGGAGAATGAGACCATCTCCATCTGCGCCGCGCTGTGCCTCCCGACAGTCTGGGAACGCGCCGTCTTCATTAGAGGCAGAAATCTTTGCAGATCCAGCTGTGATTGCCGAGGATATAAAAGTTAAAGCTTTGATCTGCAGGTTCCCGGCCATCCATCCGTTTTTGGTTTAACAGAAACTTGAGGAGTTTCCATCCAAATCTGAAAATTAGCACAAAACAAAACAAAAACTTCAAAGAATCTTGATGTGAAATGCAACGCAGTGACTGATATGAATGCAGAGCAAGGTTTTTGTGTTTTTGTTCATGTTTAGGAAACTAATCAATGACTAATCAATCACCAATATAGTAAAAATAAATCACTAAGTGTGTAATGCATTTCCCATTTCCTGTCACTGCTACAGAAAAGCAACCCCACAGCATGATGCTGCCAACAGCATGTTATGGTGTTGCAACACCATAACATGGGTGTTGCATCAAAAACGACAAGAAAAAGAAGGAAAAAAAGGAAATGGTCCCATACATGATCAGATTCAGAATCTCAGAAACTAATTTTGAGTTTATCTCTTGTCTTGTATTTCTGCTGTTACTAATTTTCTCACAGATGCTGCTGGGTGGATTTTTAATGCTCTCATTATTAATCCGCAGAACTTTCACAGTGTTTTGGTGAGACAAACCTTTTACACTGTTAATGCTTTAATATGCAAGCAGAGCGGGTTTGACTCATCAAGGAAGCAGATCCAGCGTTTTGCATGGCCGATACGGCTTAAGCTTTTCCACATTTTGTCACATAAAACCAAACACATCATTGCATTTCTTTTGATAAATCAAGTGCATAGCAGGAAAGTTGCCTACATTTGTATTTAGCCCCATTTACTCTGACACACCTGAATAAAACCAGAGCAACCACTTAAGTTCAGCAGCTAACCAACAGGTAAATAGAGTTTAAGTTTTATGACTTGTTCTGTATGTTTTTAGGACTTCATATTTTTGTGTTTTTATGATGTAAAACACTTTGAACTGACTTGTTGCTGAAATTTGCTGCAAATAAACTTGATTCAGTCCCTGATTTAAGGTCAGAGTAAATACTATAGTTCTGTAAAGGTCTCAAGGTTTGTTAGATAACTTTTTTTTATTTTTTTTAGCAAATTTCAATTTTATAATCTGTTTAGAGAACACATGAAACATGTAAAAGAAGGCACTACGGTTGGATAAAATTACAATCAAAATCACAATCAAACCTCTTTGTCCGCTTGTAAAACTCAGAATGTTGCTAAACTCTTCTGTTTCTGAAAATAAATCTGTTGCTCGACTTTTAAACATTTCTACTTTATTCATCTTTCTTTCCCCCAGTAATTTAATTTCTAGTTCCAATGTTGTGGCAAATGTGATATTTTGCCCCTTTTAATGAAATATTGATGTTTCCCTGCCTGCACTTGCAGCCACTGTCTCCAATAAAGAGAGAAAGATGCTGGTTGCTTATTAACTTTGCTGCCATGTGAACCACCATTCACAAGGCATTTACTAATTAGATTCCTGAGAAGCGTAAAGCACTTCTTATCTGCAGTAAGCCATAAAGTCCTCGTTTCTCCTCTGTTCCTCTGTATTCACGTCATTCTCCTCTGTAAAAAAAAAAAAAAAAGCCTCCGTCTGGTGGACAGTTGGATGACAAGGGAACATCTGCTGCGCCACCAGAACCCGTGTTAGTTTTATGACAGGTTTGGTATCCATTTTGGTCGCAAAATATTTTTTCTTGGTCAACAAAATGGCAGCCATCACTAATGAGGTCAACTACAGTTCCCTCTGCAAAATATGTATATTTATTTTGGGTGAAAAATGTTTATAAATACTTTTCTGAATGTCACCAGCAGATCTATTCCACATTAGTAATTTTGCAAAATAAATAAGAAAAATTGGGGGGGGGGAGTAAAAACAAAATGTTTTAAGTATTACAGATGTTACACAGAGGATTATTTCTCTTAGCAACTTTTCAAATTGGAAAAGATAAAAGAACGTTCAAGTCAGGAAGCTGTTTCAAAATAAAAGCTGGTCATCTCAGTCTCTCCATATCTACAGTTAGAGAAATAATAGGAGGATGCTAAAAGCTAAACTCTGCCTCCAGATAATTTTTGAAAAGGACGAAGTAAAGCACTTTTGCCAACTTAGCGACTTTTTAACAACTTTTCGGATCCATCTAGTGACTATTTTTCAAAGAAGCTACTAGTGACAAATCCAGCAGCTTCATGCAAGGCTGTGACATACATCGACCACGATGTCTGTGCAATCAGCTTGAAAACTCAACTGCAGCAGCCACCTTTCAACCTGAAGAGGGCAGCACTGAGACAGTTTATTTTTTGGCCAAATACTGCAGAATTAAACTGGAATTTTACTGGAAAAAAATTACTTTTCTCTGCAGCATAAACATAGCACCATTAAGGTCCAAATTATGCAGTTTATCTGGAAAAAATAGATTTAAAAAAAGTTGATCTGGGGTTTCGTCACTCTTTAAACTGGGACGATAACTGGAAACCTGTGCTGTGTTCAGATGAAACTGCTAGGCAGTAAACGACAAATTAAGAAAACCCTTCATCTGTTGGTGTGATGTACAGATAGTTTCACACAAAAAATATTTTTACGCACCGAATAAATGTACTGAAACAAAAACAAAAAATATTTTAAAAAAGCGTTATGCAGCTTCAATGATAATTTTTATTTGATTCACTTATCTTTATCAAGAGAACTGCAGAAGACGCTGTAAGTTTGTGACATTTCCCTCATTTGTAATGAAATTCTTGTGACGGAAGAAAAGTTTGAGAAAAAAAAGGTGCCAAAGTTAATTATTGCTTGATATGAGAATTTAGCTTTTTATGCATTGAGGGTACTGAAGGATGCAATAATATGCGTTAGGACTGGTCTATTAACAAAAAAGAAATTAAATGTGTTTGCTTATGATTATACAGAATAGTAGAACAAACTGCTTAGCTAGAAGGTAACTGCTTCCTAATTACATGCACAAATCTAATAAAAGATTTGTGCACTAAAATGCAAACAAAATCACCCAATATATGGTGTTAAAGGAAGTAGCTTGGAGAAATCAATAGCTAACAAGTCGTTTGCCAGTTTGCATATATTCATTTCTAAATTAAATTTGACAAAGTAGTTTCTCTGCATTTACCTTGAAATGAATGATCACTTTTAAAAGTTTTTCCATACTTTTCAAGATCAAAACTATACATTTTAAAACAAGAAAAGACAAAAAGCAGAAAGTCAGAAATCAATCTCCCAGTTTTGCAGAACCAAAACAAACCTTGAAAGCAGGAAAATAAACCAAAGAGTCAGGCAAGGGGCTGCTTTGGCGTAACAAACACCATCTATTTCAACAGATTTTTTTTGTGTTTTTTTGGGGAGGAGTAGAAGAAAAAGAAATGAAAACAAGCTGAGTGAAATTGATGCTTGGAGCAGTGAAGGCGAATTTGCACTGGCTTTTTTGAGGACCAGAGCTCTAATTCCATCACAGCTAGCAGGAGCTCATTGAGACACAGCAGCATTGAGATGTGCAAAGGGGGGAAAAAAGATCAGAGTGTTAGGAGTAAGGAGCTGGCTGGTGTGGAAAGCATCAGATACGAGATGAGGATTACAGATGGAACAAGACTGCTGCGGAGGCTGCTCTGTTCGGTGTTAAAAAATAAAATAAACTGCTATCTCAGAGAGAGCTCTTCACTCCACAAGATCCTGCATTCACAGGAGAATGTGAAGTGGCTGGAAAGGTTTGTTTTTAGCACGTGATGTGGCACCAAAAGTAATGGAAGCTCCATGTGAGTGGAATAATTTGGGTGTTGGTCATTTCAACCCTTTACCTTGTTCTGGTCATTTTATACTCAACATTTTTAGCTACAGAAAATGAGCAGGAAGGAATGAGCTAAAATTCACACCTTTTCACTGCAAAAACACAAAATCTTACCAAGTATTTTTTGTCTACTTTGTAGTGCAAACATCATGGTACACCAAGTAAGACAAAATGACTTAAAAGTAACTTTTTCAGCAAGAGAAATAAGGTTGTTTTCTCAATAATTCTTGAATATTGATAAAAACCACTAGTTCTACTGGCTGATTTTTTTACTTAAAAAATAATGTCTTGTTATAAGTGAAAAAAACTGCCAGTGAAACTAGCACTTTTTAAGTCAATATTGACTGAAAATGTATTTATCTTCACGAAAAGTTACTTTTAAGTTATTTTTCTCTTATTTCAAGTGCAACAATATTTCTACTAGAAAGTTGACAAAAATATTTGGTAAGTTTTTATGTTTTTGCAGGGCAGGTTGATGTTTAGAAACCACTTGGATAACATTTGCTTTAAAATAATTCCATAATATCTAATCACAGTAAGGAAATGTGGCTATGAGACTAAAATATTGACCAAGAAGGAGTTGCTGGTTTAATAAGTCATTCCGTTCTGGACAAGTACTTTCCAAGTATGGAAAAAGAAAAAAGTAGAACATAAAAATATTTCCATTTCTACAGTTTATTTCTTGTTCCACAGTCAAAGCCAATTCATTAATGCATTTAAGGCAAATATGACTGAGATTTTAAAAACCAGGGAATTTTGGTGAGAAAAACTGTATAGAAAACCCTCACTGTATATCAAAATACATATCATCTAGAGACTTGAACTAAAAGACTTAAATTTCTGTTATCCAACTGAGAAGTCTGCTCTTTATACATGAATTAATGCATTAATGCGCCTTTGGCATGGTGGCAATCAGGCAAGTCCAACTGGAGAATGAAGCCAGGATCTCCATTAAGCCTGTCAGCAGAGGCCGGCATCAGGCGACATGAGTGGTGGTTGCTGTGGAATCATATGCAGACAAGAAGCTGGTAATGTCACCCTAATTTATAACTTAATGAAGTGAAGCTCAGCAGCAGAGCAATGGCAGGTGAAAACAGCATGAAGGAAACCAGACAGGATGATAACAGGTTATTCTGAACAGCAGAATGTGTTGGAGCCGAGCTGAAGCATTAACTGAGCTTTAGATGTGGGAGAAAAGCCTAGAAATTATGGAAATATTTGCATAAATTCCTTGGCCAGCATTCTCTAGCAAAAGAGACTTAATCTCATTGGGATCTTCCTGGTGAAACAAAGGTTAAAAAATTGATAAAGGAACACTGGAGAAATAATTAAGCAAAATGAACAAGAATGAATGAATAAAACTTTTTTTTTTTTTTTTTTTTTTTTACAAAGAATGTATGAACACATGAATCTTCAAAAAATGTCCTTAGCATTTAGTTTGGACTTACACCAGCAGATGACAAGTCTACAAATAATCTGTGAAAAACTTCACTCTGGACTGGGGCTGAAAGGGTTAATTTAATTAATCATGATTAACCTGTTATTGAAATAATCACCAACTAAGTCAGTAATTGATTAATCATCAAATGTAGCATGGTTGTGTACGCTATAACATTGTATTTCTGCATCATTTTCAATGCAATAGTTTTCAAACAAACTACGGATTTGCTGTTAATCANATGCAATAGTTTTCAAACATAAAACTACGGATTTGCTGTTAATCACAAACAACAAATTAGCGAAAGTAACATGAAATATACCACTGCTTACTTTTTTGATAAAATTACTGATATAAATTAGATTTCTAATGATTCATCTACTTATGTCTTTGCAATTTTTTTTTTAACGTCACTCATTTTAAACTTTTACGTCAAGTGAAAAAAGAAGTTTGTTTTCTTAGATGAAACCAGCAGAGACTGCAGCAGTTTAAAGTCAACGCGCCTTGTTTGTGCTCTGCAGTCCTGCGTTGGGGAGCGCATCTTTCAGTTCCTATGAAACAATTCCTGACGTATGAGGGGGGCTTTGGTTATTCCGAGCTGCAGGAAATGAAAGGAATTAATTTATCAAACTGAGTGTAAGTGGCACACACACATTGTGCTTTGTTATTACTTGAGGAATGTGGCTGGTACAAACAGAGGAGCAGTACAAAATGAGAGCGACATTCAAATTCATGCATTCAGTTTGAGTTTTTTTTTTTTTTCCTGATGCGTGTCGCAGCCACAGAAGAAAAAAGTTTGTGTATGTGTGAGAAAGAGAGCAAGAAAGAGAGAAAAAGAGAGAGAGAGGGAGAGAGAAAGTGGTGTGTGGGGTATTTGGGAAGCCATGTTTTTGTTCAGATTTTCCACTAGGGGGTGTATAATCACCATATTTATCAATTTTTAGACTTGCACAGCAACCTGCCTGTCCACATAGTTTGATTTGGGGATAATTGTTCTGTCAAGAATTTGTTGAGCTGAAGATGTGAATTTTTCGAGCTCCAGTCAGGATTATTTGTGAAACTCTTACATCACCACAAGCTTAAGTCGTGTCAGCTTCCTGAAACGCTAGTTAGTCTGCAGGATGTTTGTTTCCCCAGCTTACGTGGATTTGCTAAATTCACACACTTTGTCATGTTGCACCACAGACTATAATGCACTTTATTGGAAATTGTATGTGCTACACCAGCACAAAGAAGCAACTGCTTACAAAGTGGAGGGGAAAGAACAGTGTTCAAGTTGTTTGTTTCCCCAATAAAAATCTGATAAGTGTGGCGTGCATTTGTGTTCAGCCGTCGTTTGTCAATGTTGTAGAGAACAACCTTTGAAATTACAGCTGCAAGTCATTTTTTAATGTACGTCTCTTCCAGCTTTTCCAGCTAAAGACTGGAAGTTTTGCCCATCCTTTTTCATAAAAAAGCTCATGTTTAGTCAGATTTTAGGACTCTACTTTGCCTAGGCCATTCTAAACCATGATGAACAAAAATCTAAACCACCCTAATGTCAATCTGGTTACAAGTATACTGCTCAAAAAATAAAGGGAACATTTCACTTTAATTTTTTGTGTGGCTCCAAATCCAGGCCTCCATTGGTTAATAAATTTGATTTCCATTGATGATTTTTGTGTGATTTTGTTGTCAGCACATTCAACTTTGTACAGACCAAAGTATTCAATGAGAATATTTCATTCATTCAGATCTAGGATGTGTTATTTGAGTGTTCCCTTTATTTTTTTGAGCAGTGTATATTGCTGTGGTCATGATGTGGTCCATTTCATTTTTCTTTGAGATAAACTTGAAATTGACTTAATTTTTTTTATATTGTTTTATTTATTTTACTTTTTAATGGCCACATTTCTGGAGTTCATCAGGAGAAATACAGAGAAGCAACCAATCACAGCAAGGAGGAGTGTCTTAACATTGTCAATCACACCGTGTACGTGCTGCTGTGCCATTTGTGGAAAAACAATTTGCTTACATGGAAAAACTGTTGTCATTGATAGCCATGCTAACTAGCTTGCACGTTCACGGTCCGCTCCTTAGTGCTTTGGGGGTTCTGCGGTGGACTGTAGGATCAGCATGTACACAGGCATGATTGACAGCGCTAAGACCCTCCTCCTGGCGTTAGTTGTTTCTGACCTGAGGAGTGACACTGCTCAATTTTTTTCAAAGATTATCTGTCTCGTGTTACATTAAAACATAGTGACAGTTTTAGCAAATATGTAAAAAACAAGCATTTTTTAATTTAAGTTACCTCCTGCAAGATGTTGCACTGCCTGTTACACAAATCCTAAGAAAACACTGAAGTTTGCTGCTTACATACGACAAAGTTCAAAGGTACTTTTGCAGCACATTGCATCTGTAACCAAGGATTTTCAATGTGAGCTAAGAGTTTTGTTTTTTTTTTTTTAATTCCCCCCTTTGTATGTGGCAGAGAACGACTAAGCCAATCAGCTGATTTGACAGATGATCCAAATAAAAAGTTACTGTATTGTTAAGTAGGCCATAACAAACTCAACATGAAGACGACCCACTTTGAAGCCTGAGGGGGTAAATCAGCTGAACAGCAATGTGGTGCTCCATTAAGGCTGCAGTAACTGCGCTGAGCGGGATAAATCGCCCTTTTATGAATTCACTGTAATTTAATTAAACCAACAGGGATAAACGTGTGCGGTGTCGCTCGCTAATGATGTGGACATTAACCTTTGGTTCCAGCTGCTTTGCCCTCTAAAATGTTAACAGCCCAGAGAGGGAGGGGGAGAATGCCCGTTGGAAATCTGTACCGACTCTCGGCTCGCGATGCTCCTGACACGGCACGAATTTATTACGTCGTATTTTATTTGCAGTCAAGTCGTGTTGTGATACGTCTTCATAAGCTGTATTTTATGCTGCTGCCAACATCATAGTGCCTTTTAGACTGTTATCTGTAAATCGCCTCGCCTGGTTTCTTTTCTTTTTTTATGTCCTCGGCTGAGAGACTAATTGTCCTGTCATTTCCATACTAATTAATATGCATAAGTGTCTGTCTGTAGGCTATACGTTAGGCTTAGTAGACGGCACAATCATGAAAAATTGATGGGCCAGCTGTATTTTAGGCCATTCATCGGAATATGACACTTTTAATAATCGGCTAAAAACCTGAAGAGGGATGATTTGGAGGCAGCTAAATGTGCAGTTTTCTGAAGGCGCAGTGTGGGACTGGACTGACGGGGAGGTGAAGTCACACAGGAAGGTCCTGTCGTTCCATTAACCTTTTATAATGAAACAGTGAAGCGAGAAAGCTGGACAAATGACACAATGTTCACGTCATATCAGGAGGAACAGAATAATAGCACCGGCACACAACCCGTTATTTAAAAAGGCATCTGCTTCCCTGAATTATTTAAGGCTATAGGAAGATTTATTTATTTTTTTTAATAACTTTTCTCTCCGACTTGCTGTGAAGAGCTAAATGAGGTCTCCAATGTCACTCTGGTAGAACTCAAGGATGAGTTGGAGGCACAGAAAATCTGCCAACAACCGATAATTTGTGCTTGATTTGGCAATTCAGTGTAATAGTTTTGCGCACAACCCGTCAAAACCGATGCTTACTCAGCTCCAACTTTGCCCCGATGGATTTTGTTACCTTTCGATCCAGAAAAGGTCTTCCTTTTAAGAATCTTGAAGCTCAGCCATACTTCAGTTTAAGCAGAAGACAAATAAAATATATAAGAAAAAAAAACAGAACAGATTGTGCCAGCTAACCCTCTGGAAGACAGGAAATAATAAGGTTTCAAGGCTTTCAGAGGCAGACAGATTCCACCACCTTTATGCAGAGCAAGTCTTTCTCCCACATTTTTGTTGATTTATGCTACTCTTAAAGTGAATCTTAAAGGGTTTGACTCAGCAGTTTGCTCCAGCTAATGGACACTCACAATGGTCCATGCATACACTTTTAAGGATTCCATTACTTTTTATGTAAATAAACATGTGATCCCCACATTTTGCAAATCGCCATTGATCTACAGTCCTGGCAATTTTTTGTGTGGCATTTAGTCACATTAGAAACCACAAAGTTAAATGTATCTTAATTGGATTTTATTTGATAATTTGTGTATGCTTGAGAAGTGAAAAAAACATTTCAGGATTTATTACAAAGGAAAATCTAAAAATTGAAGTCTCGCATCCAAATGAATATTGTGTCAAAATTAAAAACCTGAACGAAGTCCTATACTAGCCTTGATATTTATTGAGAAAATGTCTGTAACAGAGTTAGTTTCTCTGGTACTTTCAGATAAAATTCCAATCACTGACATATGGAAAGGAGCAAAGTTTAACAATACAAGCACATGTGAAGTCAAATGTCAAATGTGGAACCATTTTGACCTGCCACAAAAAAATCTCCGACCACCGACATTCAATACGCAACGAGAAAATGTTAAGGGGTTCTGACTACTTTTGCCGTTTAACTGTGTGAATGTTAATTCACTCGAAAGCGAGTTCATTACTTAAAAAGATTAATGTAAGATAGAAATACAAAAAAAATAAAAAAAAATATGATCGCAACCCTTCCTTGGCCTAGAAATCAGAGCTAACTTTATCTCATCACGACCATATAATGAGCACAGGTGAAGCTGTAAAAGAGACCAGCTGAACCCGCTATCAAACTAATTATCAGACTGACTGATATAAAAGAGGGACAGATGTGCTTGAAATCACCCTCTCTTGTTACCAGTGGTTATGTAATGAGAAGCAAGCAGCCGTCAATTCTCTATCAAAATGGCCTCACATTCAATAACATTGCTGCTAGAACATTTTTAGATGAACAAAAGCTAAAAGGTTTAACAGCTGTGGAGAAGGCTCCAGAACATCTAAGAGAGGAGAATAAGGAAGCATTATGCAGTACAGTGTTGCCACCAGTGCAGAGCACACTCAAAACTGGCAGGAGGTGAACTTCAGTGCATCTGTACAGAAAGACAAATGCCTTGAAGCACTTTCAGTCCAAGAAAAACAGAAACGACAGACTGAAACTCTGCAGAAATGACAAGAACGGACATAAAACGAACGGCGAAAAGTTTTTTTTCTTCTTGATGAATCATCCTTCTGATTGTTTGGGACATCTGGAAAATTATTTGTCCACGGAAGAAAATATGAGTGCTACAATAAATCCCCCATGTCCAAACACTGTCATGAATACTGAGTGGAGTTAAAAAATCTTCAAAGAGTGACTTTTTAAAGCAATGTGAGAGGGAGAGGGAAAAAAAACAATACATTTAGATTCTGTGTATTTTCTGACAAGACATAGAACTATTTCACAAAAGTAAAGCTGATCACAAAGGGGCTTAAATATCCTAACATTGAAACTTTGGATTAATAGCCAGAAAACTCTCCAGACGTGAATAATCTTAACCTAAAAAAAAGGGGAAAACTTGAGTTAGTCAGCCCAAGTTTTAATCCAGTTTTAGGAATAATCACGATGATAAAATGCAGCTAACGACACAGTTTATGTGAAATTCACAGAGAATTCAAACATTATTTTAATCTAAATTGTGATAAAAGAAAACAGTATTATGCAGATTCTCAAGACCAACTTCACTAGAAAGTAAAACGATTCCTTCTGCAAAATGAACAAGATGCTGGCTTTTGATCTAGTAGAAAATAAGAATGTCTAAGCCTTGACTAATCAATTCAGCACCTTATTTTTGATAATTTCTAGATTTATAAGAGCCACAGAGTCTCTTATTTGCAACAGTATTTCTTGCGGTTAGTTTTTAACACATTCATCCCTCTCATTTTGCCATTCTACAGGGGTATTCGATATTAATACGGTTTTGAGGGCAGAAGTGAGGAATTAATAAAAAGCACCTTCTGCTTTTTCATTCACAGGAATCCCAATGTGTTCTTGGACCCAAGAAAGTCCAGTGTTAAAACTCTGACCTTAAGTTCAAGACTTTCTAAAACACCTACAATATGGTTACAGTTCCCTTACTTGTCAAACAAAGATCTGTATTGATTAATCCTTTCACACTCTAGGGCTAATAGTGTGTGAGCTTCTGTGTGGAAAACAGAATATAATTCTGAATTCCCGACCTCATGCAAAGCCTGCAGAAACAACAATTTATATAAGATAGTATAAACTAGGCCATTTGAAGGGAGGTGGCAACAAATGCTAACAAACATGATATGGGGCATTTGTAGAAATAATTCTGATAATTTAGGACTTTCTTTTCGCACCCGAGAGTCGCCTGAGGTCACCAGTCCAACACAGAGACAGACAGGGCAAACAACCATGAAATTATGAAAACCTCACAAGTAAAAAAATAAGCTCATTAGCTACAGTCACTAATATGAAACCCTTTTACTTATATAAATTAGTGAGTAGGTAAAAATTACAGTTACATAACAATCACAGGCACACGAACAGTCCCAGAAATCTGAGAAATACGTCACTTGAGTTGGTGGTTCAGAACAGTCACTTTAACTTAGTTAATAGAATATCAGCATATTTAAGTGGACTCACATCTATATTTAGAGCTACTGGATCACACAAAGCCGATTAAAAAGCAGGCACGTCTGTGGGCAGCACAGTGTTGTTACACTTGACCTTGTGCCCCTTTTTTCTAATGTTCTTCCATAATTGGAGAGTTTTTAACTGCAGAGGAGCTTGATTTCAGTATACTTACTGGCCCCTAAGAGACTGGCCTGAATATTATAGAGTATTTTGTAACCGAACAATGTCATTTTTAGCAGGGGAAACAGTAAGGCCTATTTCTCATTTTACAAAATCTATTAATCTTATAGATTTTATATACAATATTTCTTTAAGAGAAAACATTTATATATCTTTATCCTTGGAACTGCTCTCATGCTGAGCCTTGAACAAGCTGTAGCACACAAAGAAATATGAATAATATTACACACAGAGCCCCTGGGCCACATCACTAACTGACAGGCAGTCATTGTATGATTTATTTCCCCAATCTACTATGGTCAAAAACATATGAATATTAAACTGTTATGGGACAAAAAGGAACAAATAAATCTTGTTTTCAGATTCAGCTAAGGTTTTGTTTTCACCATCAGGGCTGAATGCCACCTGATGTGATTGTGAAAGTGAAGACAAAGCAACATTTTCCAAATTTGAATATTTTAATGCCTTTTAATGCCACCATACTGGCTATGCTGGCTAATTACAAGTTTAACTGTTGATAACAGCAGGCTACTCACTGGCTATCTAACCATCCTGTAATTATGCACACCAGTGAATAGGGCAAGACTAAAACAAAGTAATTGTATTACACTGTATTTTTCAGGCTGTGATGGATCACTTCAAGCAGACTCTTCTGAGATAATTAAGCTAGCTAGAACTTTAGCATTAGCTAAAGTTCACTAATGCTAAAGTGATCTTTAGCATTAGTTCACATGCTAAAGTTCACTTTAGCATGTTCACATGCTAAAGTTGTGAACATTAATCACAACTTTAGCATGTCCTAGTTACAAATAGGAAAACTAAAAGGCCTATCAACTGCAGCACTCAACAACCGGGCTATTTAATATTAGCATCATTAGCTAATACAAATATTTGTTTCTTCATTATGCATTGAAATACTAAAGGAACATCCATCCATACCTAGGGTCATATCTCCAGTGGTCAGTGGGAAAGAGGTGGGTTCACCTGGACAGGTCCATAACAGGACAACACCGAGACACACAGCATGGACAGCCATATATACATGCATAACAAGAACAATTCAGGTACAATTTAAACTAACAGTCATTATCTGGCAGTTTCTGATTCTCCAAATCCTGCTCTAAATCAAGAATGGCTCCACTCTGCCAGTGAAGTGCGCAGCGGGACGGAGACGCATATGGTGTAAATCCAGAGTGACAGATGACTGTGCGGCATAAAACAATAATACCAAGAAGGTCAGCATGCAAAGTCATTTATATTATTCTCCTGAATGGTGCATTCAGAAGCCTTAACAAGTGTCGAAGTAGTTGCCAAAGGTATCACAGACAGATTTTCAGAACTAAAACAGCATGTTCTTTGTGGACTCAACTGTGGACTCATTTTAAAGGCTCTGGCCATCCTGCTTTCAACCCACAATTAGCTTCATTCACAGTTGCAGGCAATGTTTAATTCTTGGTACATGCCCATATGAATTATTTAGCACATCAGTCAAAAACATGTCATGAAGAGGAAAAAAAGATAAACAAGTCACAACTGACAAAGTCAAAGGAACAGCCAATTAGTGGAAAAAGAAATGCAACTTATAATTTGTAAAATATTATACTTATCTTTAAGTGTGTCGTCCAGATGTTGTCACCATGTTTTACCCACGCAGCAGCCTTGTTGGATATTGGGCTTAGGGTCGTTTATCTTAGTCTCAAAAATTCAGAATTCAACAAGCTTCTTGTTTACTTTTCCAACTTGGAATTAGACTTTGTTCCCCTATTTCATGCCCTCCAAATAGATAAAAACACAATGAAAGGAAGAAGTCAAACTCCTGTTGTGTCATTTAAATTGTCTCAACAGCATAGTGGTACTCAAAGAAAATCATTTAATGAGGTGGTATTCGTAATGAAAAGCCTGGCAATAACTGCTACACTTGAACAGCAACAACCACTTCTTTACCAAAAAGCATACCGTTTTCCACCCATGCTGTCATTTTCAATTTCAAACAATCCTCTTGAAAACTGATGCAATTAAACTCTTAGAACACATATATTAGTATTTTGACCCCTCAAAAAGGACTTCTGACAGCGGGAAAGAAACCTGCTGCTATAATGCTTATTGCAATTTTAAACACTATATGCATTACCACATGCTGGTGTCTTTAGAGCTAATTCTGAAGAGTGCCAATTACTTTCTCCAAACAATCTATTCATACAATGAGCAAGGTTTATTCCTGCTACATTTGTATGTCCCTTACATGCATAACGTTTGTTGTACATCCTTCAATGCAGTTCTTGTGGTTATGGTCAGAAACATTCAACCCTTTTACCAAAGAAATGTAGTCATTTAGATTTCAACATTTAGTAAAAAATATTCAATATCAAGTCAACTTCTGCTGAAAAATTAACTAAGTCAAAATTAAAAATGTAATTCTGCAGCATGATTTGCTTTGTTTCTCAATCGGGTAAGTAAGCAATGCTAACTTGGGAGTGCGTCCGTAACCGGACAGTGAAGAAGTGGAGTAATGAACAACACTTCTATGTCTGGCAATCCAATAGAAGACTCTGGGTTTGGAGTTTACCAGAAGAACAACACTTTAAGTTCATTGTCCCAAGTGTAAAGTTTGGTGAAGAGGAGACTATATTTTTCAGGAGTTGGATTTGGCCCTGTAGTTCTGGTAGAAGAAACTCTTAGGATATTTTCACAGCTAAAAGTCCAGCCGACTGTTCAATTGGGGGTCAAAATTGCAACATTTAGCTGCAGTGGTTTGCTTTCTCACTGCACTGTGTCAAGCAATTCAAACTCTTTGATAAACCTGTTCACCTCCTTGGTTGTGGTGGCACTGCATTAAGAGTCACTGAAGGAAACGATGCAAAAATCTAAAAAAAATGTAAAGAAAAATGAAGTAGCGTCAGATTCTCTGTTGTCTTGGCAAAACACCACAAGCCATTTGTTCTGCTACTGCTAGACTCATGTTTGTTTAGGTTGTATATTCCCAGAATGCCCTGTGTCATATTCCGCTTCCTGCTTTCGTTCACTTCAACTGAAGTGAAACCGAGGTTTTCGGACGGAAAAGAGTTTGCTTTTGAGATGTAGTGAAATAATCTACACTCAGCTTTGATAGAACCATTTTTTCCCCATCATTACAACTCGCCTTGAATATCTTCATGGTTCAGGTTTACTATATATGATATACATGCTCCACAGCTGAAGCTACAATCATTACAGAACTCCTAAAGGCTTTATTATGTTTCAACTTCAAGCCTCACCTTAATGTGACTTTGGGATTAAATCACTGGCATATGGCTATCTTAAAGTATACATCATGCATTGCCTGTGTTGATTTTATGTTTTAATTGGCTGTTTAATTTATTTAACATCCAATTAAAGTGGAATCTTTAATCACTAAATCCTTAAAGCCTTAGGAGGGATTAATAGCTTTTATTGCAGCTGAGGATGCACAGTTGTTTCTCTATTGCAGTTTTTTATGTTGTTAGGCTAACAGCTTTATGTCTGTTTAACACTTTATTTTATTCAGAGACAATTAGATAAATGTTTTTATTTAACTCAAAGGAGCTAATGTGATAGTATGCATACTTTCTGTGTCTATGATCATTCTTATTCCGTTTCAAGTGCTAACTTTCTCCTTCGGTTCAACGCTTAGCATATGCTAATTTGAATTTGAAAGAGGTTTCTCTGTTTTCCTGTAGCTGTAAAGAACTCGTCCAAGTTGTGTCTGCAACCTCTGAGTAAAAAGAGGTTGTGTTTTACTCAAAAGCAACCTCTAAGTAAAACACTATTTTTCTGTCTAAATAAAGAAAAATGTTAAGGGTCTTTTCCTTTATCAAATGAAAAATTGATGCTTATTTAAATGGCTTTGTGATGTACTGCTGCTCAAGTGAAAAAAAAAAGCAATATAAAATATAGTGCATGCTTAAAGGTAAATACATCATTCATACAGCTTATGTAAAGTCTGTGAGCCGATATTGGTTCAACTGCATCTAAAATCAGGACTCAAAATATAACAAACTGAATAACTAACTAAGAGCCAAGTTCACTGCTAATGCCTTAAGATATTATCTAATCAATTATCATTGCACAACATAAGATGAAACAAACTGATTAAAAGAACATGAGAACATTTATAAGCCGTCATGAAGACAGGTTGATTGACATGTGGCTTGGAAAATTAATAATTGCGAGGATGAGAGCTGCAGAATCTGATTAGCAATAACTGTTGCCATGGAAATCGGGAGACAGACATGCAGCTCTGGAGAGAAAAACTCAGCTGGTGTAATTTAAGGATGGAAAGTAAACTTGAAACCAATCAGATTCCAATGGGTTCGTCTCAGTTAAATGCCAACAGTTTAAATGAGTTATGGAGGATGCTCGGGTAAAAAGCAAGAGCAAGTGTATCTCTTTTATTAAAATTTGCCACCACAACACACTTTGAAAATGTTTTCGATTCGCGGGTTTGACGAGCTCCTCGGTGCTGAATGAGCGCAATCAGGAGCTGTGATTAAGCGAGCAGAGGAATTTTGACAACAGAAAAGGTTGTGTCACAAAGTGTTGATGACTCTTCAGAAAGAAAAAAAAAACATTTTTTGGACTTTCTGCAAGCTGCATGTCATGTTTTATTCTCTTTTATGTTCAGTGAAAATGACTGAACTACATTTTTACTTTTCTCCTGGCTGAATCAAACATTTCTAATCACATTTATGTTGTTTGGATATTGTAAAGGAAAGAAACAATTCACTGCTTTTGGGTCTACTACTATACATGCATCTTTTTCTCCCATTAAATGACTTTATATTATCAGCAGCCAAGATATTTAATTATTGGGTAGGTGGAATTATGATGATGAAATTATATTTACCATATTTTCTAGACTAAAAGTTAAAATTTTTTCAAAGTTTTGATAGTCCTGCAAATATAGTAAGGTGCAACTTGTGTTTTTTTTTTTACCTCTTCATAATACATTTGTTGACTGTTGCATTAAAGCTGCAGTATGCACATTTCATGAAAGTGTTTCTTACATATTACAAAACATAACTATATTGAGAAAAATAAATATCGAGGTCACAGTGGTACTATTGTAATCAAAAGAAATGCACCACTCCTGATCAAAAATAACCAATGAGAGCTGGAGGAGGGTCTTTGTGTGGTCAATCATGCTTGTGTACACTCTGCTCAATGTGCTATTGGTGGAGAAACAACTTATTGTTAAAGGAAAACTGTTTATCTGCAATCTTTGGTGGCTATGCTAGTCAGCATTAGCATTCGTGGTAGGCTCTATCAGAAAGAAGCTGTAGTAGCAGAGAGCAGGAGGAAGGGTATGAACTACGTGTACTCAAGCATGATTGACAGCACTAAAACCCTCCTCCTGGCTCTGATTGCTTGTTTCTGACCAGGCTGTGGATTTCTGCCGTTGGTACAGAGCAGTGGGAGGAAAACAGCAGAGCTCAATTTTTCAGAAATGTTCTCTTATATTACATAGTCACAACATGGTGACAGTTTTAACAAAATATGTAAAAAGCATATTTTTTAAAACGGCTATACTGCAAGCTTTGAATGTAAATTCATACTGACGGGTATAAGCCAAGGAGTCAACATTAAGTCTGGAATGGCAAGGAAGGCTAAACGCAAGCTGACCAAAGCTGGAGGAATGAGTCTATAAAGCATGCACAATTTGTTTAAAATCAGGAAACGTGTCACCAGATCATATCATTAACAAGGACAAGGCCTGTGTTAGAGATACTTTAGTAACATTTAAATAATTCTATTATTTAACGCCCTCCAGAGTTCCTTTATATCACAGTTTTTATTTCACAGTCTTCGCTAGAACAGCTGTTTTCCAGTGTGCCCGATTCATCACTCCTGTTGCAGCACCTTAAACTGATTAGGCAGTCTTCAGTTGTGTTTCTGATTACGTGAGCGCTCATGAGTGCGTGTGTGCTCACACACACACACACACATTACTGCAACATGTCCAGTCTTTAAAGTGGAAGAAGCAAAGGGACCCTGAGGCCTTTTGCTTGTCAGATTTGATAAAGCTGTCCCAACCTCTCCTTGTTTTAAGGGCTATAAGCCTCTTTTCAGACAATATGATCTGAACCTCAGTACTGAGGTTACTGAGGAAAGTTATTCTTATTCTTAGTTTCTTCACCTCTAACTGTGGTCATAGAGCTGCTGGAGCTCTAAGCAATGGTTCCCATCCATCCTCATGTTATTTTTCTATGCAACTTGGCCTCTCTAAGTGCCCTGTATATAAATGTATTAGAAAAAAGATGAAGAGGCTCACTGTGGATATGTACAAGCACAGGAGGGTGGTGCATGCCCCCTCCAGTAGAGTCAGCCTCTATAGGAGGCAGATCCAACCTTCTTAGAGAAAGTTTTTGACAGTTTTTCAGAGTCTTGTATTCTTTGTGGGCAAATCTTTTAGGAGTTTATGGCATCAAATCCTACTGTTTTGCAAAAACGTATTGATGTATTGACACAGGCTTTGGTAATGTTGGGCTGGCACATTTACTTCTAAACCAACATTGTGTTTATAATGTAGCTTTTTTTTTCAGGCTGTTTTTGTAGTTCAACACTAGAGGTAGGGAGAGTTTACTGGTATCAACAAATTAATTAGGTTGTTCAGGTTTTGTGTGACAGAGGACCAGGGGTGAAAGTAGTTTTGGGGGTAGTATGACAGAAGTATACTCTCACACACACACACACACACACACACACACATAAAAAAAAAAATTGTTTTGTGTGCTTTGGAATTTCTGTGCCGTTTAATTTTTTTGCAAAGCGATAAAAGCTGGTTAGCTCTTGAATTGCTACAAAATGGAGCTATATTTCCCTCAGCCTATTGACTGGCAATGCTGACACCTTGAGACACCATGAGACCTAAATTCTGAACATCATGGCATGGAGTGCATCCCAGTTTTCCATGTCTGGCATATAACCATTCATTTTATCTTTTAAACTAGTTATATTGATCCTGTGTCCAGATAGAGGGATAATCAGGAGACCTAGCATCATGACCTGTTTATTCTGAAGATCCTGCAGCTTCCACTTCTCTTCCTAACATGGCACCTCCTCACCCTGACTCTCATACTGATAGGAGGAACCACAGAGCTCTGTTAGGTTAAAGCTTATCTTCTGAAGTTGGGATATTTTTCTTCCAACAGGTTCCAGAGGAATCACCTCAAACCAGACGTTGGACTGGATTTTATTTCAATATCATTTGTGAATGTTAGAGCCTCATTTTCAACAGCGGAGTTATAAAAGCTGAAAAAGGTTATTAATTTGGAGAAAATCTCATCAACATTAATATTTCCACTAAATAAGAGGCAAAAAAAAATAGTTTGACAGAGGAAAAGCCTCTCAGGCTCTGAGTTCAAAGCAAGATGCCAAACAGCAAACATTTTTTTTTAAATTAGACAATATAATTTCACATAATTATTGCTGTAGAAGCCATTTGTTTGTTAAATACTTAAACATATTAACCGTGTTTGATGTGAAGCACAACACGTGGATGACGTATACTCAGATGAACGAGATAATTAGTTCAAGTTTGTCATTTATTGAACGTTCAGAAATTACAGCTGCTGTAATGCGCCAAGGCAAAGGCGCAGGTAATGGTAAAATACAGGCACCAAGCACCAAGGCTATCGTGTGGGATATTTAGCATCTCGATTAACCAGAATAAGTAGTGTAGTTAGGTTTTGTGGACCATTTGGCTGATTTTCTGAGGCGGGTTTTGGCGTTGGCTCGCTCTGAGGGCCGTTGGATGTTAACGTCTCCATGGAGGGCCGTTGGATCTTAACGTCTCCATGGAGGGCCGTTGGATCTTAACGTCTCCATGGAGGGCCGTTATATCCCAACATCTCCATGTTAAATACGTGTTATTTTGATCTGTTCTTTTTATTGTTGGCTGTTAAAGCAAATTGAGTGTCCTTTTCCCAAAATATGGGTTGTATTGTAGGCCAAATTCAGGTAATACATTAAGAGGTTCAAAGTGGGTTAAAAGTTTACTTTTTAAAAGTGCAAAGAATAATATTCACTGTTTGATTTTAGAGTTACCATAGTTATAATCAGAGGTTTAGCCCTTTCTTTTAGTCATTTCCTTGTATTTGAACTCAGATGGTTTACTAATACAAGTCAGCGAATAAAGAAATACAATCTGGATGTTAACAGCAACAGTGGTCATCATTGCTGACTCCTTGTTTATTTCCTCTTCAGATTGTGTCAACTCTGTTACAGCAGTTCTGACACCCGGGACCTGTAACAATAATTTACTCGGTTAGAATATTTTCACTCTCTCTATGCCGTCTGTAGCAGAATTGACATATCATACTGTAAAAAACAATTTCTGAAAAAAAGTTTTAAAAAGTACCTAATGTTTTACAATAACTGATTTATCAAAGTTTGTCTTTCCAATAAAAGGTCAAAAAGCAGGAAATCATTTTTTTTTCTTCATATCTTGAAACATTAAATATACATTATTCCATACACTGAATTATGGAATAATGTAAATATGTTCTTGAATAAAACACTGTAAAAGTGTGTGTCTGTTCATCAATGTTAATATAAAAACTATTTCAGAATCATTTCTATCAAATAAAAACATTGTGCTCTTTATTCAGAAATCCCTAAAAACAATTAATCACATCAAAAGTTAGAAACTCTGTCTTTAGTGCTTTCTTTGATTACCAAATATATTAGTGTTTGAGAAAATGTGTCAATTACAGGTCTTAACTTAAAATACTTTGTAAAATGGCACTTTGC
>NW_006800002.1:2206967-2285948 GCF_000485575.1 Poecilia formosa
TCATTTATCCCTTTATCCATTTACCCATTTTTCATTAATCTATTTTTCATTTGTCCATTTGTCATTTATCCCTTTATCCATTTACCCATTTTTCATTAATCTATTTTTTAATTTAACCGTTTTTCCATTTCCTTTTTCCATTAACCCGATTTTCTATTTCCCACTTTCATTGGGAAATTGGGAAATTGATAATATGAAAAATAAATAAATTAAAAATTGGTTTAATGAAAAAGCTAAATTATTTATTTAACAAATTTTTTATTTATTTCACTCATTTACTTCATTTTTTGATTTATTTTACTCATTTTTTATTTATTTAACCCATTTATTTATTTAGTTAATTTTGGCGCAAATGGCTCTCCATAATGCAGAACGAAAGTTACGTATTTAACTACGGTTCTATGAATCCCTACTGACCACCAGAGGGCGGTGCTGAAAGCACTGAATGTTCCCTTCACGCATGTACCGTTCGAGCAATAATATCAACAGAGTCACACCTGTAACATATCGGATGATCAATCAGAGGCTATATAGCATGACGTCATCCGAGGATCTGTTCCTACAGAATCTTCTCACGAAATGCAAGGATTCTGAGTGACAGAGAATCTCTGGCGGTCATCTGGGATTCATAGAACCGTAGTTACATACGTAACTTTCATTCTATTTCATCCCTACTGACCGCCAGAGGGCGGTGCTGAAAGCACTGAATGAATACCAGCGGTATCACAAGGAATCCTGAGCACAAACCTCACTGAGGAGGCCCAGAGGACTCTTGTAAAAGTACCTGGTCTAGAAGATGAGAGGAGGCCACATTTACATTGTAAAATCTAGTGAACGTGCTCGGAGAAGCCCATGACACGGTAGCACATATAGCTTCCAGTGGAACTCCTCTCAAGGCTGCCCAGGAAGTGGAAACACTCCTGGTAGAGTGAGCCTTCATGTCGACTGGCTGGGCTGGCGCCCTGCAGTGAAGGCTTGGCAGATGACATTCAAAATAGGAGAGACGCTGTTTGGACAGAGGACAACCT
Source organism: Poecilia formosa (assembly GCF_000485575.1). Lineage (NCBI taxonomy): Eukaryota > Metazoa > Chordata > Actinopteri > Cyprinodontiformes > Poeciliidae > Poecilia > Poecilia formosa. Next base: position 2,207,996 of record NW_006800002.1, read on the forward strand.
AATCTAGGACCCCCATAACACAAGAGGCGATGGGGAGCATCTTATAGCATCTCACTGGGCACAGCAACTCAGAACCATCACCAGCTTCCCCTGACGTAGGCTGAAAACGCGCCAATCTCAGTGATTGGTTACAAGGAGTAAGGAAAACTGGGAGAGGGGGCAAACGGTTCCCATCACCAGTCAAAGTAATAAGAATGTGCTTATAAGGTCAGCAAAAATTGGGAGAGGGGGTGAGACGCTACCGTCACCAATTAAGGAGGGCGATTCACCGCAACTCCGGCCAACAGGCAGTTGGATGTTCAACCACGGCGAAAAGATCCAGAAATCCAAAAGGCCGATGCCATACAAAGCGAAACGCACGCGAGAAGAGGAACAGAGCCTCGGATGACGTCATTATATAGCCTCTGATTGATCATCCAATATGTCACAGGTGTGACTCTGTTGATATTATAGATCGAACGACGCATGTGCGAAGGGAACATTCAGTGCTTTCAGCACCGCCCTCTGGCGGTCAGTAGGGATGAAGTAGAACTGATCTGACCATTTCCATAGCAATGATTAGAAGCAAGACATTCCCCCAGAACTACAGTGAGCTCATTGTAGTTATGACCTCAGATCTATGTCATAGATCAAAGAATGTCTGAGGTTATGAATGCTTGCCTCTCAAAACATCAGGTATTATACAAACGACTCTTTGACCCTTAAACTGTGTTTTGCAAGGATTTTTAGTATGGAACAGATTTTAGTCACCATGTTTTTTCCCCTGGGTTTTGGCGTTGGACATTTGATTACTACAAGAGTGAGAAAAGTTTGTGGCAGCGTACTTCCTGGTATCAAGTTTGAAAAAAGTAGTTCTCAGGACAAGTGCACCGACTCCCAGTATGATATTTTTGATGCTTATCTTTGAGCCTTCCCGGCTGGGGAAGATTGCTCTGAGAGGTGAGAGGTGCTGGGCAGGAGTGGGCATACTTGTTGCCCCCCATCTCGGTGCCTGTACGTTGGGGTTTACCCCGGTGAATGAGAGGGTAGCCTCCCTCTGTCTACGGGTGGGGGGATGGGTCCTGACTGTTGTTTGAGCTTATGGGCTGAACAACAGTTCAGATTACCCATCCTCTTTGGAGTCCTTGGAGGAGATACTAGAGAGTGCCCTTCCTGGAGAGTCCCTTAATTCTCCTTTATTTTTTATTGACACATTAGGTGTCAATAAAACTACGAACTATGAGTACGTAGTTCTCATATAGTTCAGTTGTAATTGAACTATATTTTGAGTATTCTTCCCACCTCTGTGTAATACTAAAATAAATATCAGTGATATTTACTGTAGTACTTATTAGCAAACTAGCTAAAATATCTTACCTAATCTAGCTTTTATCTGCTAAGATGGACATGTAGCCATGTGTACTTTCCAGTCACCAGAACCTTATTACCTACACGTTTTGTGTATTTTAAGAGAAATATTTCAATCTGAAGTATTAGTGCACTAAGACAGCTTATGTAATGAAAATAATTTACTCTGTTAGAATATTTTCACTCTCTCTATGCCGTCTGTAGCAGAGTTGACATATACTGTAAAAAAATTTCTGAAAAAAGTAGCTAATGTTTTACAATAACTGATTTATCAAAGTTTGTCTTTCCAATAAAAGGTCAAAAAGCAGGAAATTAATTTTTTTTCTTCATATCTTGAAACATTAAATATACATTATTCCATACACTGATTTATGGAATAATGTAAATATATTCTTGAATAAAACACTGTAAAAGTGTGTGTCTGTTCATCAATGTTAATATAAAAACTATTTCAGAATCATTTCTATCAAATAAAAACATTGTGCTCTTTATTCAGAAATCCCTAAACAATTAATCACATCAAAAGTTAGAAACTCTGTCTTTAGTGCTTTCTTTGATTACCAAATATATTAGTGTTTGAGAAAATGTGTCAATTACAGGTCTTAACTTAAAATACTTTGTAAAATGGCACTTTGCGAAGTTCGGTCCATTTACTTGTATTAACTAATAGACAGATAAGCCACATTCAATATGGCGGATGCTGTGACGTATCACAGCAACTGGCCAACCCGCTCCATGAGGCGTCTATGTGTTCATGTCTAATTTCCAGTAAGCTAGTGCAAGTGAATGGACCGAACTTCACAAAGCATTTTAAGTTAATACCCGTCATTGACGCATTCTCTCACACACACTAGAACCCAATCTCAGAATGGAAGCAGATTTACAAATCAGTCTGAACAAGAATGCATGAACTTGAAGGACCAGAATAGGCATAGAAACAGAAGAGTCTGAAAATGACTAAAAAAAATACAGTATATATATGAGCCATTGGAGAACATGGATTGAAGTACTGAGGTAAAATGTAACGAGCCCTGATAAAACCTGGAAGAAGCAGAAACAAAGAAATATAAAAACCATAATGTTATGAGAAAATTGTCATTTTCTTTTTTTTGCAAAATATACTGGTTGACGTCATGAAAAAAAAAACTGTAAATGAAAAAGGTAATCTTTGTGTTTGAATTCCTATTTTACAGTGTCTGACCGCCCGGCACACAGTTGATTAACAAACCCCCCTTTGTCTGGCTTTTCATACGTTTTTGTTATTGGTTTTGGACAACAAGCTTTATGTTTGATAGTTGAGAGTCAATGCTGGAGAGATCAGAGGGGTGAGGGGCTATTAATTGCAAAGTAATGTAAATGTAAGGGGACAAACTAGACTAAACATACGGTCAGAAATGACAAGTTCAAAAGGACCTGAAAATGAACCTCAAAGTCTTAAGGATAATGTAAAGGTTTTAAAACTTTTCTACCATACAGCTCCTGCTGAACACATCTAGTCAGATAGCTAATATAAGGATGCTTTATTTTCTTAACTTGTACCGTCTTCTAAAAACAAATTTGGCTATTTGAGAATATCTTCAGCTGCAAAAGCATGGACAGTCATGACATGTAAATTACTGGAGTGAAACCCATTTCTCTGAGGTAACAGTTTTGTAACTTACAAGCTGCATGTCTGCTAAGCAGCGGACTGCATGCTAGCTATCAAAGCAGATAGCCTGACTAATCAGCTAATATCAGCTGATTAAACTTGTGTTAACCAATTAAGTATTTCACCCATTAAACACTTTGAAATGATCACTAAAGTTCTAAAAAAAAAGAAAGCAATATGAAAGCTGCAGTAATCAATATTTTAGCAATGATTAGCAATAGTTTCAAATAAAAATTATCGTTTTACATTCTATTCTTTTTTTTTGTCATATTACATTATCTATGCATGCCATTGCACTCTAAAAATGTGTTTTTACTCCAGGTTAGCATGCTGTCAGACTCTTATACAAGCATAAGCTGTGACCTGACCACCAACCAGGACAAAATCCAAGATTACTACAATGTTTAACTTCCACATCCTGAAATAACCAAAATGGTTTCACACCATGTAAGGGCTAAATATTCCCAAAACACCTTAAGTTGTTGGCTTAAGCTGACTAAAGCTTCAAAGCAGCTTTTGTCATTTAACACATTCAGTACCGTCATCTCTTCAGTAGGAAAGTGAACTTATCAGATAAAATTCTAAATAAGTGCTTTTTGATGACTGACGGCAAACAGAGTTGAAGGTTTTGGGTTTCTGTGCAAACTTCCATCACAATAAAGAGACACCAAAAACATTTTTTAAAAAAACCCTCAAAGGGCTAAACAATCCTGTTCCGCATTAGCAGATAACGCCTCCGTGGCTACAATCTTCTCCAAGGCTTCCAAGACTGCTGGATTATTATACTTGGTTAGTTGGGAAAAAGCAAAAACAAAACAAAACAAAAAAAAAAAATAAAAAAGCACACAGGAATCTGAGAGTGACTGACCACCCAGGAGAAAAGCATTAAGAGAAGCTCGTGTCTGAGCACTTCAGTTTCTCCTAAAAGCATCAGCCGATTCACTCTGTGATTCGAGTTCAGTCGAGGTTAAAGCTCTCCAACCGCGAGCGCATTATCCGTTATTATTTAGCTCCTTTTTAGAATTACAGCAAATTTCTCCCCGGAACCATTGTACTGGTTGCATTTAGATGCGCTACGGCTGCGTCTGCGAATGAACTGCCTTAAAAGTGGAAAAAGGCCTGCGTCGCTTCGTCCCGCTTCATCTCAACTTATTTGTCGAGCTGTCCGTCATCCTTTCAACGGACGACTCCTTGTTAATGATTGATGTGGCACCTCTTAATGTGATGGATGAATCCCCTGCTGCATGATGGGATGGGGTGAGTCATGCACCCCGTGCCCTTCCCTCCTCCCCACCCCCCGCAGCACTCAATGCTACCCTCTGCGTGGAGCTGACACACGCCTGGTGTCCATCGATGGCGGAACAAAGAGACATTCAATTTAAGCCCCATCAATAATGTACAGCTTAGAGGGCTTCTGCTGAGGCAGCCCTGTAAAAGCCGGGACATTGTTGCGGTGAAGCAATAGTTTTTGACTGGTTTATTATCTCCGGATCTGCACACCGACTCATGGATGATATCGCTTTATTTACTTTGTCATGGCAGCACCACCACCGATGTCTGAAACGGCTTTCTCAAGCCACTTTGTTTCTCTGCAGGATGGATCTTCGCTTTTCAGTGGAACATGTCATGAAACAAAACGGCAGCGCCACGGTTTCTCATTTATCAACCATGTCATATACATGAGCACACACAAAGAAAAAAGAAGGAATATGTTTGCTTTAAATGTAAGGCAGGAAGCAAGTTGCTGCTTGAAAAAAAAAGAGATAAGAGTGCGTTTGTTTATGTATATATATATATATATATATATATATATATATATATATATATATATACACACACACACTACATTTATATAAAGACAGCCTCACCAAAGAGGGCAAAATGTAACAAAAATTATACTTTTCAGAACCATCCAACAACAAAAAATAATAATAATTGTACAATGACTCCTGTAAACAGCAGGGCAGGAAAAACTTACCCTTAAACCTTACAAAAAAAAAGTTATTTCCAAGATAAATCAGATAAACAGTGGCAGCCCACATGAGACTCCAAGGATACACACAATGTCTAAAAGGTTAGTTAAAGGTCAGGGTCACAGCACAGCAACACTAATCAATATATTTTTCTTAAATGGGGAAATAAATTGTGCGAATGACTCACTGTTTGGGTGAGCTTTTTTTTTATCAGAGCGAGAGCATTTGGTGTAGCTACAAAAGAAATATCCAGGTGTCTTAACAGAAACGCAGTGTTCTGGAAACTTTTGCTAAAAAATGTGTGTTTGTGAGAGGTTAAGTCTGTGCAATGTAGTCGCACAAGCTTAACATCACATTCAAATATTTGAAAAGTCCAGCATTTAAATTTGGTCCATTTAGTCGGTCAGGTCAGTTCTCTTAGCTGCTGGCCACAAAACTGGACGGAGTTAACATTTATGTCGGCACCCCTTACAGTGAGCTAGGTTCATCTCAACAATTAGACACTAGGTTTACTGTGACAGGAGAAATTTACTTTTACTGTGACAGAAGTTAAAGGAGCTACATGAAGGTTTTGATGACCTCTAGAGGTGACATCACAAATAGCATTTAACTAAACGTCACAAGCCAAACAGCTGCAAACAAAAGTCTTTTCTTCAATTTATTTTTGAGAAAAAGGTCAACTACTCTATTTATAATACATTAAAAAACATGATCTTCTCTCAGGTGTAAGCAAACTGTTTTGATTCTATGACTTGACTAAGAAATACTGAAGCCAAATGTTTAAAGGGCAAGTATTACATAAAATTGACTTTTATAAACTTTACATGTCATTTCCTCGCCAAACAAAAACCTGGAGTGTTGCCTTGATTCTTTCATGCATGTTTAAGAAATTACGTAATCTCCAGTGGCAACCATTCAGCTGTGCAAAATACAGCTTTCAAGGCACAGCTCCTTCATACTAGCTATCAGCAATTAGCAAACACCTTGTGGAACTGCGCATCTCCCGAGCTCATTATACAAGCTACATTATATGCTGGTGAAACGTTAAAGGAATAATAGCGATAACTTCCTGAATGCTGGAAAGCGTCAGTTTCTTAAAGAGACAGAGGCCCAATTTCAATACATCATATTATGAAGTCAATTTCTTTTAAGTCATATATATAGTGTTTGCATAAAAACTGAATGTAATGGTTACTAGATTGTGCTATTAAAATGATACCATGTATTTAACAGTGAATACGAAGAAAACAAGTTAAAAAAAGAGTCATGAAATTATCCAAATCTTATGGTCATTTCTGTTTCCTGAAATCTTTTTTCAGACCTACATTTGGTGCATTTTCCTATCTGTCAATGTATTTTCTTAACCAAGTATTGGCCGTTTGGTGTCTACTCAAACTGCACCATTACTAAGGGACAACGTTTGTGTTTCTCAGAGCTGCAACAGACACTGATCTGACCCTCTGAGTGTAAAACAGAGGGCTAACATTGTAACATGGCCATATGGCACCTGTGGTAATCATATTACTGTGTCCTATAAAGAGAAAGTTACATTTGTCTGTGTTAGGTGGCAACATTACATTTTGAAGTTATAAAGATAGCAAAGGAAAGTTTCAACTCTGTCTCTTGTTACTCGGAGCAAAAAAACAAAAAACAAAAAAACAATACAGGCTGTATCATCTTTATGAAAGCGAGGTCATATTCTTGACTTTTGTGGCCATGGGGAAAATATTTGAGAAAACAGAAGTGACCCTCAAAGGAAAGGATATACGATTCCAAGTGTTGAGCAGAGAGAGCGAAGCTGCTTTAGAGCAAATTCATATCAGCCTGTCGAGTTAACTTGTGCGATCAGGGCCGTCAAAGAGCCCCAGTAGAGGCTCGCTGAATCACAATAGATGATTTCTTTGTTTGGCTGCTACCGCGTTCACAAAAATGATTACATTCCAGAGAGATAATTTCTTATTCCAAGTGCAATCAGCTGATTAGCAATTAAATCATCAAGGGGCATAAGTGAAGTTGGCTCCCTGTCCTTCCACCCTTGCCAGACATTAATTCCTGACCTAGAACAGACCCACATAATAGGCACTCTGGTGGCCGAGCCATTTAGACCCCTTTGCATGACACTCTGTGTAATTGCTCCCTTCCCCCCCAATTTCTCGCCATTACTTTGAAAAGAGTCTTTACCACATAAGGTCAGGATCTAAAACTCACACCTGTTCCCAATCTGATCCTCCCCCCACCCGCCAAGCATATTTAGTCCACTTTTCTAACCTGAGACCAACCTGGTGCATAGAAGCCAGGGGAGACGAGCAGCACTTACGCAAACAAGTGAATCCCTCCCAACTCCCCCCACCTATCCCAGACGGCCTTAGACACTTCTGGCTGAGATGGTCTACTTTGCCCCCAATCCATCTGCAGGCCTCCAGGGAGCCTGTGGTGATTATGGTTCATAATTCATAGAGGGAGGGCCAAACATTCAAAGGAAGACAACCCTAGGCTTACCTTTTCATAATGCATTGGATCTTGAGTGCTGAATGTTTCGCCTTTCTTTTTTTTCCCCCCATCCTCCTCGATTTTTCCAAGCAGTGAATGTAGGTTATTAGCTTAGTCAGATATGCACACAGCCACAGAGTCACAGTCCCTGAGCAGACGGGATATACGGAATACATAGTAATTGGAAAATTCCAAAGAGAAATAGACTCCGTTTGGTGTTTGCGTAGGTCACTGATTAAGCTGGATGAGCCGGAGTGCTCCTGGGATGAAAAGCGGTGGCAAACCTACAGCTCTAAAGGTTGTATAAATCCCCTTATAGGAGTCTGACTCCCACTTCTCAGTTAAATCCTGCCACATTCTTAAGAGTCAGGGAGTGATGACAAATGCTAACAGGATGCTCAGACCAGAATTAATTTACTCGGGTTTTCCCCTAGGTCAGGGTTTTAAGTTCGGTCTGTTGTTGTTTTACATGATGTGTACTAATCTCTCCATGTAAAAGCTAGTGTGAATGCCGTCAGCTGGTTGTGGGAGTTGAAAGGTGCTGAAAGAGCTGAAGTGAAGCAGAAGCACCAAAAATTAGAAGCAATATAGAAAGAAAGAAATGTGTTCAGGAACTTCTGTAGAGATAAGCCGAACAGCGCAAGCTAAAACTAAAGGATAATTCTGAAATCAAAGTGAACCGATCATGTAGGGTGGATTCATACCAGCCCTGTTTAGTCCGGTTTAGTTGAACTCTGGTGTGGTTCGAATGCAAATGTCAAGCAGACTGGAGACTTCTCCAAAGGCAGGAAGCGGACTGTAGTGCAGGGCATTCTCATAAATACAACTAAAACAAACAAGTCTAGCACTAGTGGGAGAACTGCCTCCTGATCGTTTACCACAAAAGACAAATCCTACAGCCTCTAAAATCTGACACCACTCCACTGTTTACATTTTGCGAAGTTGTGCTTGGGATCTTTAGAGGTTTTTGTGTAATTTTCTTTAGTTTTACTGAAGTTTGGATCATTTGCCACAGTGCAGTGTTGAAGTGAACCGCAGCAGCTCAAAGTGCAATAAATGTTGCAATTTTGGTCCCCAATTGAAACAAGTCTACTGGACTACCAGTTGTGAAAAGACCTAAAATATGTTGTTTAGAAGCTAAAAAAAAAAAAGAAAGAAAAGCAGAGAAGCAATACCATAAAAACTGAAAAGTTAGAAGGTGAAATCTTTTTACGAAAATGAATAGCACATTGACTGTGTAATACCAGACATGCAATTTTGAATTTTGTCATACTTTATCTGCTTCAACAAAAACTTCAAAAACCTGCTGTGTCAAGTATGTGTTGCAAGTGATATTTTGTACAATCCGTATAGAAATAAAAGTCCATGGAGAATCAAACATATATTTTCAGTTATGAGAGTAACATAAGTGAATAACATTGTGTCACCAATAGTCAGAAATAGGAAATGAGGCAAAATTTCTAAACATTTTATGTTGTCAAAATCATTTGGTTTAATGACAAAAAAAAATCTAAATTCTGTTAGTTGCCTTTAACAAGTTGCAAGGATAAAAATGTTTACGAAGAAAATGTGGAAAAACAACAAATGTAGTGTTGCAATGAATTTAAATAGCCAACATGTTAGCAACAATTATTGTAAGTAAGAAACTTGTTTCTTTTTAATGACCACATCCATAGCAGCACGTTTGAATCCAGCCTGGCTGGTGGTCAACATCCTTCTGTCTAGGAGAAAAAAGTAATGGGTTTGCTTTGATATATCCTGAGGCTGCAGTAAATATCTAATAAAACCCAAAGCAGTAATGAAAGAAGTGAAGTCTACCACCACCCACTGGCGAGTCCAACAGCTTGTTACTTCACCTGCAGCTTAGGTGAACATCATTTGGGTTCTATACCAAATGATGTTTGGTCTCTTGACATAAAAAATAATTTGTTTCAGTTACTCCAGAACTAATCATAAATTTCTTGGCTGCTTCAGCACTTTAGTTACTATCTCTGTGTCAACTAACTTACCAACTACTAGCTCTGGTAGCAACAAGCAAAGGAGAGGAGCCAAGTGGTGGCGCACTGTCAAATATTCCTGCACTACTAACACACTTCATCAGAGCATCGACACCCAGAAGGTGGCATATAATACCGTTGAATTTTTTATTCAGGATTACTTCTTCATTAATTACCTTGGATAGAGCATTTGTTGAAGAGGGAAATATTATGCACTTTCCAGGCACATAGAGTCATTTTACAGCACAATATAGTAACTATGTCATCTTAAGTCATTATAAAAATGCTGTATATATCAGACAGGATTTAAAAGAAATTATACTTCCTAATTTGACATCTTGAAAATGGGCCTCTGTCACATTAAGAAGTTCCTACTCTGACACACTGCCTTCAACATGTCATCGCATTGCTCGTCATTTTGCCGCTTACAACTACTGAGCAGTAGTTCATATGAGAAGCTCAGCAGACATATAGTAGTTTCACCAGGTGTTTGCCAACTGTTGCAGCCGCTAGTCTGGAGGAGTTGAGTGGTGAAGGAGAAGAGGTGCTCTGTGAGACAGAAGTTCGTTTGGAGCCTGCAGCTCCATGGAGGAGCTTAGTAGAAATAGGCGGGGCTTTGTTAGGCAAGCGTTGAAGCACCCTGATAGGTTGTCAAGGGAGATTTGTGGATTCCTCTAGCATGCATGAAAGAATCAAAGATCAGTCCAGACATGTTTTGGATGAGGGAATAACATTAAAACATGACATAAAGCTAATAAAAAAAGGTTAATTTTACACAATACTTCCCACCTTGTCCTCCTTTAAGCAGCATCAGTTGATATTATTTTACTTCTAGAGAAAAATCTGCAGCAATGCACTCCTATATAATTATTTCCCTTGCATTCAAGAAACATAGCCGCCTTACCTGGTGAAATTACTGCTTTGGCAGAAGGTTTCCATGTCAGCGCATGTAGCCGGATACATCACAGATAATCATGAATCCTTGTTTGGACAGCTGTTGTTTAAAACTAGACTAAACATGGCAGCCTCTTTGTTCTAACCAAGAGCCACTGCAGCTCCTCACTGGCGGCAGAGCAGCCCTAAACATCTGATCCCACAAATATTCCTGATTTATTCTCTAAAGCTTTGTGGTTCTCTTCTGGCTTAAGCATTTTTCAGAAAGTATAAATAAATAAATCTCTGACTGCGCCATTTGTGTGAGGATGCTTGTCATGTACTCTGTGTGGGTCGTGAAAAAAGACAAAAAAGGAAAAAAAAAAACCTGTCTGTTTCAGTGGCTTTTGTAACTCCATGAAATCTCACCCTGTGAATTTATTTCAAAGAACTTTCAAAATCCAGAGAGTTTCTGAGGTTGGCTTGTCATATTTTATATGCACGGTCTCCAAATGTCTGATTAAAAAAAAAAAAAAATTCTGACCCAAAATGTCCTAAAATTTTAATCACTGAATAACCTAAATGAGAGGAAAATCTTCCCTTAGATTGCATCACAGAAGACTGACAAGCGTAGATGATAATCTATTAATGCTAGTCATTTTCTTTAAACTTCATAACTGTGGATGGTGTGGCAGATGGAGTCTTGTCACTTTTGAAGGCAAGGTGGAGTGTTTGGAAGCCTGAATTCATAAGCATATTTTACATTCACTTTTCAGTCGACAAATGGTTATAAAAAAAGATTCTTCCTGGAGATTACATTTCAAAATCTATAACACTGGCATATAAGAGTCTCTAAAGCTAAAATCAAATCCTGGCAAATATAAAAATCATGAACATCTAAAGCTGTCTGTCCATAAAAAGTATAAATTATGAATAATGACAAGAAAGCTCAACCATTTAAGCAGGGAAGAGCATTCTGACCGAGGAAACAGTCTGTGAATTTTGAGAGACAGTAAATTAATGAATCTCCACAGAATAGATCAGCGGCGATAATGTTCGTGGTTAAACTAATTAGAGACGCTCTCACGTCTCACAACCAATAACGCTGCAATCTCTGTAATGAAAACGGTTCTAGCACTGATATTCAGCAGCTGGAACATGTATGAATAGAGTGCGGCAGTGATGATGAGTTTGTTTAACTCCTCTCGGCTAATCACAGCGTGTTTGCTTTCTGGTTTATAGCTGCCAGCAAACTACGTCTTGGTTCGAGTTTTACTGAGATTGATGCCATCCTCTCCCATCGCTATAGCTTCAAGATTAGCTGGTAAACATTTAGGCCAACCAAAAGCAAATGCCAATTAACCTGCGGTAATGTTTTGCAAAAAGGCCCTTCTTTTGCAACATTTTGCAAGATACAGGGGATGTAAAAATATTCAACACCTTCATAATTAAATATCACTGCATTGCAGAGGCTAAATTCTATAATTTATTTACATTTATTAACACCTAGAGCTTGTTTAAATTTTTCTTGCTACATGTAAACAGCCACATTAGCTGAAATTATATACATTAGGGCTGAACAATGAATCAATACCAATGCATATTGACATAGACGTGATTAATATCAACATATAATACATCTGATGGAATATTCAATATATAGTATATTCATTGAACTTCAAACCACACTGCATTCTGGGAGATGTAGGCAGAGGAAAGGCTTTAGATGTTCAAGCAAGGTTGGTGACATCAACTAACTCACTCACTCACTGGTTACCTAGCAACAACCTGTTGAGTTACTTGCGCAGGAGCAGTTTCATGTTTGGCTACTGTACCTCATTACTGCTTAAAAATAAATAAATTAAAAAAAACAGGATAGAGTGAAAACTACCACAGGAAAGGTCACACCACCAGTTTGGCAGTATTTCAGATATTGAGTGACTAAATGCTTAGAAATTGTCACCTTCCTAAAATAATCAAATCATTTTTTTTCTTCAGTGATTGTCAAAAAAAAGGCCATTATTTCAGGAAGGTGATGATTATATAGATATATATACACATAGATAGAGATAAAGATGGAGACAAAGAGAGAGATGGAGAACTTCTGTCAAAATTACACTACAGGGCAGACAACTGATAACCTATTGTTGATCGTTAAGTGTCATTTTATATAAGAATTAGTTATCTTTACTGCGACTCTTCCTCGTAAAGAGGCATTCTGTCGACAGTGAAGAAGAACCACTGGGTTTTAAGAGGAAGAAACTCCCATGTGGACCAGCTCAGAGCAACTTGCTTGGGACAACAGAGATGACGCTAAAAACACAGAAGCTCCCTAAGGGCCAGGAGTACCTTCTATGGGTGGAAAACAGCCAAACAAAAAGCAAATAGTTAATGTCAGCGAATAGCTCAATGTCTCTGTTCAGGAAAGAGGCACAACTGAACAGAAAAGCACTAAGCCAATAGAAAAGCTGAAGTAAAACTAAAGTTAATTGCAGCGTTTGCTGTATTAGTGACTCGGTCTAGAAAATAAAGACAGCTAAGCACAAAAGCAGTGAGTCAGGAGTACATGGGGAATGATAGACAGGGTTTGCGGAGGTTTAATGATTAGCTTTGTTTAGACAAGAGGACTAAATCAGTGAGCCAGAGCTGGGTGGAAGGGAAAAAGGAGTACACAAAGGAATTGGTAGCAATATTTCTGTCAATGGCTCTATGCAAGTGAGAGATGCAGATAAGCACAGAAGTATTGAGCTGGGGACTTTCTGGGATGAAAAACATGGGAAAGAAAAACAAAGAAAGCCATACAAGATGGATTCGTCTGGATGTGTAGTTATTTTTAGAACATATTTTGATTTTGTAAAATTGTACATGTAAAATATACACTCGTATAACACCCAGATTGTATTAATCACATTTTCCTTTCTATCCCTTCATCGTCTTCCGCTTATCCAAGGACAGGTCTCCAGAGCAACAGCCTAGGCATGGAAACACAGACTTCCCTCTCCCCAGCTATTTGGGCCAGCTCCTCTGGGGAAACGCCAAGGCGTTCCCAGGTCAGCCGAGAAACATAGTCCCTCCAGCATGTCCTGGGTCTCCTACTGGTGGGACAATCCTAGAACTCCTCACCAGAGAGGTGTCCAGAAGGCATCCTGAGCAGATGCCCAAGGGTGTAGAGCTGGTCCAGTGTTGCACAACCAACCTGCTTTCCTGAATCTGAGGTTCGTATATCCAGCAGATCCTCCTCTCCAGCACTCCTGAATAGACCTTACCAGGGAGGCTTAGATGTTGTTTATAGAAAATAAAGGTACGCCAAATGTATCAGAGAAGTGATGCAACAAATAAAGGTAGAAGGGTCATAGATACTTAGAAAAAATCTCTAAACGTATGGTTGGATCCAGTTACTATCTGCTTTAGTCATGCACTAGCATAATAAGATCAATCCATCCATCGTCTAGGCCTGATTTTAATTGCGGTCATTAGGCAAGAGGCAGAATACGCCCTGGACATGTGGCCAGTCCATCAGAGACATGACAGGATCGTTTTTGAAACCTGATCCATCTGGAAGAGTGCACAACTCTGCCAGGCCTAAAGACGCCACTGCGGTTCTCACTTTGACCATGTTTTGCAAGAGACGTACACGCAGTCAATAGTGGGAACAATAAAAATATCACATTATCATTCACGTTATGAATAATTTAATAAACTGTATTTATATCTGGTTGGCATTTCCTCGAAGCTCTCTAAAGATTGACTGTTTAAAATCTGTAAAAAGATTTTTACGATTCAAACACAATAAAGCTACTCATGTGCCGTGTCTATCAAGAAGAAAATAAAATCAACCTACAGACACAATAAAGCTTATAAGTGCATATAAGTATATACTGAAATATAACCCTGTCTCACATCTGATTCTCCATTTAGTCATGCAGAGTGATGAATTGCATCCAATGCTTTCCATTTATCTCCACTGCCTTCATCAGCATTTCCCAAAACATACTCTCATTTTTCTCTCTGATAGAGTGTGCGAAAGAGAGATTTCTCACTTTAAGGTTAAAGCATTCAATGACTTCCCATTTTGTCTCGCTGCTGCTGCTGCTGAACCATCTTCCTTCCTTTGTCTCAGTCTGTCTGTTTTTGTTTTGTTTTTGAGAGAACAGCTTAACAAGGACGAAGTTTTGCATCATGACACTGCCGCAGCCTATCTTGGTTTCTTTGTATCAGTTTTTTGAAGAATAACCTGTTAGCTGAGAGAGCTGTATACGTGAATGTAAAGTGAGCACACTCATGTGAATGTCTGTTATTTTTCTGCCTTTGTCTATTGTTTTTTTCCCCCCCTTCTTCCTATTATTTTTCATGTGTTTCATATGCCGTTCCTGCTCCTGTGGGTGCATATGCATATGAATTTGGAGGCAAACACTCACAGGGAGTACAGCAAAAATCTCTTTGAAGTCATTGTTAATGCCACAGAGAAATTATGACGTGTTGTGTTGTTTGACTGTATGACTGTGTGGGAGACAGCCTTTCATCTGGTTACTTACATTAATAGGTGCATTTTAGAGAAATGTCATGATTTTAATGTGGATATTTCATCATTTTTTTTTGTACTCTGTTGATTTAAAACCCGTGACTAAGATACCGCGTTTATAGCCAAAATATTTTCTGCAGATGAATGCATACGGTGCATTAAAACACTTTATGTGGAAACTGCAATACAAATCGCACTTGCTGGTGCACTTATTACAGTAATAACACATGAATCCCTGTCCACAGTCTAATGCACTGCATGGTTACCTCACTAAAGTTTCCATCTCTGTGCTGTCATTAATCGGTTCCATTCATAAATAACCACTTCCTCCTTTTGCTACAGCAGTAATGCATGTTTTGCGAGGAGCACTTATCATAAAATCCATAAACTGCCAAGATGCCTGAAGTAAAACCTTTAAAGAACAGACACTCCAGAAGAGCTATCAATGAGCACAATAAACATAAATTATTTATTACAATTAAAAAGAGAGTGTAAAAAAAAAAGAGAGATTGTGTGCGGATTAATTATTACACTAATCTTACATTCCTACCGACATTCTTTCGTTTCAACTTGTGCTCAATCTGGTGTAACGTTAATGAGCAGACTCATGTCTACGTGTTTATACCAGGACTGTTTTTAGATATTTAACTGGAGGCAAAAAGATTAGGCGTGTGCTCGGCTGCCTCCTGTTTCTTACCCTTTTCAAAAATGCTGAAATAGTGCTGATTCCCCGTGGGAGTTTCTGAGGAGGGAACCCGAAAAACACAGCAGCTCCGGTGCACGCAGAGCTACTCCCATGACACATTTGTACTAGAGAAGGGGATTTATCTTCCTTTTTTTTTTTCAGGAGGGAAAAAGTGAAGGGTGGGTGGTGGGGGGGGCAAGATCTGAGATCTCTGCATCTGCTCAGCAGCTTGTCACTAGGAGTGCTGGAGGCAAGGCACGTCACCGTCGTTTGATTAAAGATTTATGCCCTCCCAGAGATGTTGTCTCTCATTTTTCTGTAAACCTTATCTCCTACAATTTGCTGAAAAATGTGTAAAGTAAAGGAGTGACTCTTGCCTTAATTGTTTTCCCACTGCGGGGCGGAATTTCAAAAATGCAGGTGAGGATTTTAAATCAATACATTTGGGTTAAGTTAAAAGCATATTCACATAAAAAAATATAGAAAGGCTAAAAGATTAAAATAAAACATTTCTAAATTCTCTACTCTAGTTTTGTGTTATCGCGTCTTCACGCACGACTGGAGGAAAGCTGAATTTCCCTCTTTTCTAAACAGATGTTTAAAAGCCTCCGTTCACCAAATTTACATTTGAATTGAGGATGCCTCTGCTCTCTCTGTAAACCATGAGCACCATTGTGGCTCCTCCGTGAATCCAATAAATAAACACACACTTTTAATTCACACATTTAAATGGACAAAACACATCTTCGAACACAATGCCGTCCATTATTCCGAAGTGAAAGTGCATTTTTCAAAAAATAAAATTCATAGAGCTTGATGATTTAACCCTTAGCGAGCCGAATCACAGACGTTTAAAATCCATTTTGTTGCTCCTTTTCCAGACTTGTGTTGAAGTCTAACTAATGACAGGTTCTATGATGATATCCACGCGGGTGTTGTTCTACTTCAAAACTGACTTTGGTATAAAGATGCAGAATAATCTTTACCAATGTTTGATTTCCACAACATGCCCTTTTCACAAAAGGCACTTTTATAAAGTGCCTATTCTATTCTCACTTTCTTTTGAGCCAACAGAGTGACTCAGCATGCAGAATCCAACGAAACCGAAAACCAAGCTGAAAAAGAAAAATATTCACTTATTTATCACTATTTTTTTTCTTTACCTTTCTTTTGGTGCTGTGACGCATCTTGTAGTTCTCATATAATGCAGTATGTGACAGGAAAGAAAAAGAGAACAAAAAAAAAATTTGAATTTAAATTGCAGAAATGGATCTAAAAGCAATACCAATAAACTGTAAACAAATTAAGTAAAATACAGTTACTGTAAGCAACTGTGTGGCTTATGTTAATCAGGTATACTGTTGATTTCGAATGTTATAAATCTGTTGTATGCCCGTTTGGCTAACGCTACTGTTTCACTGATACTTACAATGCATGTGTATGTTTAATGCATCACTTTTCAGCACTGCAGCAAATGTAATGTGACATTTAATTCTTCTAAATGCGAAGAATTGACGTGCATTTATAAAATATCAATTCTTTCATGTATCAAAAGTACGCTTGTCTGATGTGATACAACCACATTTTGTATCTAGAAGAAGCTGCAAACTAATGCGCTCTTCATCATCTTGTTTTTACTTTGTAGTTGATGAACGAAGTCAAGTATGAAAATGATCTTCTGATGATTTGTGGTGGAAAGTTTAACAATAATTAACAGTCTTGAGTGCCCAGTACAAGTCAGATAATTATTGCTGAATTAATCAGCATATTGGCCGTGTCGGCTATCTCAAACGTTTGGCACTCTGAGGTGAGTGAATCTTAATTAACGCAGACAGAGAGTCTGCATAGTGCAGCATGAGATTAATGAATGAAGAAGGATTTTTTCCCCCATTAAATGAATTTCATAGTGATGGCTGCCGGCTGGGAAATATCAGTACAAACATGTTATTTACAAATTTCTTAACTATATTCTTATAATCTGTTTGAACACTATTTCATCTTACTTTTTAAAGGGGTACAAAAAATAGAAATTCATTAAACACCTTTCTGACAAAAAAAGAAAGGTTCACATTTACATGACTTAACATTTTTTCAGTGATGCCCTTCATTTCACCATAGACTTACTTTAATTTCTTAGCCTCGTGGCAACACAAAACGTATTTGCAAGACCTATAAAGAGCTATTTGGAGTCAAAATGTCAACACTGATGAGGTGAAAAGACCTAAATTCAAAAGAAGGCCACAGACAAAGGAAGAAGGGGGGAGAAAAAAATCCCTTAAACAAATGGAAGCTCAGAAAGTACAAGGCAGAGCCACCACAAAGCTAGTGCAGATGGTGAGGCAGGAGCGAAAAGAGGATGTGACAGTAAATTAAAGCAACCTGGGAAAATGAGCACTGGATGGGAGGATTATTGAGTCAATACAGGTGTGCTATTACAATCTGGAGCAGATGTTGAAACGGAAAGGCAGGGAACCGAGGAAACCGAGGACATCACAACGTAGACAGTAAAAAAAAAAAAAAAAAACTCAACTCAACTCAACTGAACAAGCAGGAGCTCTAAAAGATGTGCAATTAACAAAATCTGACAGAAAACATTAAGATAGTACCAAACCCTGGATAAAAATAGAAACTGAGACCCTAGCAATCATAGCTGCATCTGCTACGTTTAATAAATGTCAAATAATCACAAAGAAACCTGTTTTTGTTTTGACCTTAGCCAGTAACTTAGCAACATTAAGAGGGAGCCTGGTTCTGGTTGGACCTTCTCAATTTGCCATTTACTAGAAAAACAAGGGTGCTAAATTTGGGTTTTATGTCATAAAAAGCAGCATTAAAAACTGATTTAACATTAAAACAACATGTTCATCTTTTTTTAAGCTAAAAACAAGTCACCTTGACATAATGCTTAAGGAGAATGTGAAAATACAGAGAGAACAGAAACTGCAGACCTTTCAAATTTCAGTGGACCATTCATCCATAACAAATTGAGCAATTTGTTTGCTTATGCTACACAGACAGAAAAAAATACTACCTACATCCATACATGGTGGGCAAATGCATTTATACAAAAAGCATGTTTAACATAAAACAGAAAGAAAATGCTATTTGCATTAAATTTGCTCCTACTTGGAAACTGTCAACAGCAGGATCAACTTCAGCTTATATGAGTAATAAGTAATAGGATTAGTACAGTGAGTTACCACCAGAGCATGAAGCTGTCAGCTAGATTACAAAATGCAGGGTTGATTATGCTTAAGTGGGTCTATGTAGACGTCTCCACAAGGACAGGTCAGAAAAACAGAAATCCTGATTCAAGATTTAACTTTCACCCTCAAAACGCTTGCATGCAAGTCAGTGGGTTTGGGTTAATGATGGTTTAAAATAATAGGGAGGCAACGGTTGCTCAAATAACCATTCCAACTCCGACATTCATGTGGTAAATTGATAGAACATGAAAGCATGGATCCAGCATGGCTTGTGGTGGCAAAGTCTTTTTTTTTTTTTTTTGCACAAAATCATGCTCCCTTTTTATTGAAAAAAATATATATATATTTGGGCGGGGAAAAAAAATCACTTGGCAAAAAAAAAAATTTACATAGGTCATTATTTTGGGAAGTTGATAATATATGAAACTCCACATTCCACCTATTTGTTGACACTGGACTAGATTATACACCATTTACAATAAGTAAGCACAATACGGGAAAATGTTAGTGAAGAATCTGAAAATATGATTTTAGTATGTTGGAGATATGAGACAGAAGGGGGTTAATATTGGGGGAATTTAGAAAAAATAAAGAAACATTTTTAATTTAATCATTCATTATACAACAGGGAATACAAGAAAACAAAGTCGATTAACAAAAGATATTAACCGTGTAAAATAAACCAGTGATTCTTGAGAATAGGGATAAAATCGGTTTTAATTTTCCCATATTTTTTTATTATTTCTCAACCTTATGTATGCAAATATGACAATGTTTTTGAAATGTAAAGATGCTAAGGTGCAGGCTCCCAGTTGCAACATTTTTTAAAAAATTAAATTTTTAATCGACCTGACCTAGAACTTTGTCATGGCCATCTGACAAAAATAAATATAAAATGATCTTTAAAATACCATATTTTTACTCATTTTACAGACATATGCTTCTCAAGAAACAAAAGAAATATTATTTAAAACAAAACAACAAAAAGTCCATCTGATGGAGTTGACAGTGCATGACGGAGTTGACACAGAACTGAAGGTGGTGACAAACTAGTGAGTAAAATGAAACACTTGATTCATGTGAAGTAATGCAATTTATGTAAAATACATTAAAACGAATTAATTGCACATTTAAGAGAGATTTGACAACAATTTCACTGAAAGAGTCAGAAACACTGATGGAGTTGACGGAATGCCAAAGTACCTCAATTTATATGATGTTATTCTGAAGGAAGCCATATTGTAGCTCATCAGGTCCATGAAATCTTTACAGTTTACCAAAATTAAGCTTTTTTCAAAGGTCTGTAAATTGTCAGTTATGGTGTTGACACATTATGGTTGTGACGAGCAACTTAGGCATAAAACAGAAGAAAAAACTAAAGAATAACATAAGCTAACCAGAGCCAACTAGCAAAGGACGAGAAATGAAGTCGTCATGGGGTCCTCAGAAGTTCTGGTGCCCCCAATAATGCCTGATTTTTTTTTTTTTTTTTTTTTTTTTTTACATTCTTTTCATGTCTGACGGTGTTGACAGAAACTAGGGACAAATTTCAATGGAGTTGGAAAATATATAAAAATTATTTTTAATTCAATTTATTGATACTTTTATAATTATTTATCTGACTACTTATACTTAATTGTTATAATATATAATTTTAGTATTTCTTTAATTGTTTTAAACTATTATAATGTATTGCGTTTTGCTCCTGGACAAGGGATTTTACAGGCATCATCCACCGACTACAATATTTAAAATAAAAAAATATTCAGCAAACACCATGAAAATATACATTGTTGTGCTCACATGACCCAGGTTAGTTTAGTCAGATATTTGAAAAAATTATATTTTGTGTATATTTTATTCAAAATTTGTGCTTTATCCATAGGACCTGTCCCTATTCTCAAGAATCACTGAAACATTGAGCTATTCTCTGTACCAGTAGGTGGGGGTAATCCACCAATCTTTTCTTGCTAATCGCCAATAAAACTTAAGAGCGTATCCTCATGTCCGCCCACAATACAGACGCATTCAATTTGGCTAGAACCAAACCAGACATTAACCAGCTGGAGTGAGACTTTGACAATTGGCAAGGAGCGTCCAAGTGCTTGAATTTGGGGAGAATGAGAACCTTGAGCTGTGTTTTAAAACTCAAGAATCCAGCAGGTGCTCAGGTAAGACGTTACTCTGCATTACTCTAGGAAGATACAGAAAAACACAAGACTCACTTCTACCTGTTCGGTCGACCGTCATGTGTTGAGGGGGTCGCCGCAATATCAGGCCAACCAGATGATGGGTAGCTTGCTCGCTGGTGTGAGAGCAACCATCTCAGCTCCATTGGTCCAACCCTTTTCCCGAGGAAGAAGGTAAGTAACACAATCGCTCCAAAACATGACAAAGACTAGTATTTTAAATGCCTGTATTGATCTTTTGGATATTAGTTTACTGTTCTTACCTTAGTTTGGAGTTTCTGAGGTTCTCATGATTTATTTCTTCCAACATTTTTGTTGTTTCCCTGTTGTGTCGTCAGCCTCCCTCGGTTGCTTCTAGCCAGCTGCTTCTACTCAGTTACTTAGTCTCACCTGGTGAGACTAATCTTTCTTCTTCTTCTTCTTCTTTGATGTTTATTGGCGGTTGGCAAGCAACAAAAATGTATTACCGCCACCATCTGGTATGGAGTGTGGACCAGAATGTCACTCAAGTATTAGATTCTATTAAAAAACTGTGTTAATTTAAGATATCAAAGTATTATCTATGCTTCCTTCCTTTCTTTCTTCTTCTTCTCTTATGGCAGTTGGTAATCAATGTTTAGATGTGCATTACTGCCATCTACTGGAATGAAGTGTGCACTACATTCGGTGTTTTGGTCTTTTTGTCTACATTTTTGGACTTGGTTCTTTTCTTGGAACCTCTTTCAATATACGTTAGTCAAAATCAATGTATGCTGTTTAATGTAGAATCTGAACATCTTGTTTCATTCACTTTTATTTCTTTGTAGGCCTAGTAAAGTAGGTTTAAAAATGTGTATATATATAAATATAAATTCAGGACTTTATTTCCCTGTGAGACATGTGTACTTTGTGTTTGTTCAGACTGCTTTAGTCCAGATAAGTCAGCTTGGTGACAGCTGAATAAAATAAGACAAAATATGGTTCAAATATTAATGACACTGGGCTTCTGGCAGGTCTTGAGGCTGCCAGAAGCCTAAAGACCTTTCCCTGCCAGTGCTGGAGGGAAAAAATCCAGACTCGCACAGCTGGTGGTTTCTTTTCCCAAATATGACCTTCAGCAGGCGCCGGGGCAGTTGGTAGTCGCGGAGGGTCCCTGGATGAGAAACGGCTTCTCCTGAGGCCAAAATAGTGTATGCCTCTCAGTGGGTTGGGAGTGAGTTGCAGCCTCAAGCAGAGAACATGTCCTTTAGAGTCTTGCTCACAAGCGCCAGAATAAAGCAGGTGATTCACAAGTGGACGGGATGCAGCAGTGATGTGAATATGGTATGAGATCATGTTGAGCCAGGAAGAAAAACATTCCGTCCAGCCATCGATCTACGTCGAAGCCTTCATATATCATTGTTACCTTGAGTGAATAAGTAAGCAAAAAGAGGATAAATGGGGTTAGTCGTTTTGCTCCCGGACCCCGGGAGGACATCTGGATGGCACTGTGACCCAACCCTTGATGAACTGCTGAGAACCGACTGATGGGAGAGTAATTGGTGCTTTCAGACGTTGCACCATTGCAGCTGCAGTCTGGCAACATTAAAGCTGCAAGCATGCAGCTTTTACAAAAAGTGTTGTTTTTCACATTCATTAAAACTGTCGCAACATTGAGACAGTACAGTATGAAACAGATTATCTGTGGAAAAAAATCAAGACACCTTATATATATATATATATATATATATATATATATACACATACCTTCATAGTCCTCATCATAAATTCCTCTGTCAGTTCATTTTGGTTTTATCGCCCAGGCCTAGGTTGGAAAAAAACATGCAAGCAAAACGATATGAGTAACAGAACTAAGTTTGCTCTTTATTTTATTTCCCTCTTCTATTTATCTTCTTCTGATGGTCCTAAATCAAATTATTTTTACAGAATGATTTGTTTTGCAGAGCCAATACACAGAGAAGCTGTCTTTACCTAGCAATTTGCTAACCTTTTGCCATTTTCCCTCTTCCTCTCGCATTTGTCCCGAAGGTACCCAGCATTCACAAAATAATTACTGTAATTTGCAAGCTAATTTGCATTTACTAGCTGTGCAGCGACCAAAAACCGCAATGTGTTGCGGAAACCTGGAAGATGTTTGGAGGTTAACTCGAGTTTATCGTATCAGAACATACTGGCGTTATTGCGTGTTGATTTTCTTTCCCTTCTTTTTATAACTGTAGGCTACGATACGTGTTCTCAGCCGCGTTGCTCCAAATATTTAAGCGAAGCATGCAGCAAATCTTGACAAATTCAGCCAAGAATGCAGGAAGCGCGACTTGAGAAGTGGGGAAAGCGTTAAGCGAGGTTAAGATGAGATGGAGGCAAGTGCAAAATATCAAATGTAAATTGTTGCTTTGATCACAAAACACCTAACAGAGAGAGCTAAACATCACAGACTTAATGATGTACGAGAAGTGTAATTTCGCTTTAAAGACTGCTGGTTGGTTTTCACTTGAGTATGCTGTTTTGCACCGAGGGTGTCAGTCTGTCTGTGCCCTGCAGCCTCGAAACAACACCGGTGACTTTTAATTGGTCTCCGTGTCATGGAATCAGAATGCACAGACTGCTCTCAGCCCTTTAATTCTCCACTGGTTTGAAGGAGCCAGAAAAAAAAGAAAGAAATCTTTAAGAAGTTTCATTTTTCATGAACTCGTGGAGATGTAAATGAGTGAGGTTGGGGGGTGAATGAGTCATTGCAGATATTTCTTTTTCTGACTTTAGAAGCTGTTTCTTCTTAATATTTCAAATGCCCTGTAATCACTGCAGCGAGGATGCTGCGGACTAAAGGGTTAACTGAAGCCTGGAGGATAAAACTTTTGCACGATCTTGCAAATGTTTTGTGGGATTTCCACGAACTTGTGCAAAGATCTTGAACCGTATGATCTCCATCAATAATCGGAGTTCTTGTTGTTTGTTTGAGTGATTATTAGTGATTTAAAGGTGAATGTTGTCCCATTAGTTTGTTCATGCACAAAAAGCTCCAATATAAATCTATGATGTTATTTATTCAAATTTAAATAGAAGACAATTATAAGTTGAGGTGTTAGAAAATACAATTTCAAAAGATGATTCAATTAAGTGAAACACAAAGTTATGTATTAAAAATATGCGTCTATTAAATTGCCGTGTATTAAATTTGCCCTCCTACTTCTTTGCTTAATTTTAATTAAGCCATATTGGAAAAATTTGACCATGAACAGCTAGTTTAGGATAAAAAAAAATCAGAGTGTTTGAAGGCAAGTTCACACACTGAATTCAAGATATTCTGGTTCAGGATTTTGTGTTTATGTTTCCATTAGTCAGCTTCTGACTGTTATAGTTTTCCCAAAAGTTATATTGATCTTATAGATATTTTTTGGCAAATTAGATTCAGTTCAGATTTGGACCAGAGCATCATGTTGCTTTTTGAAATCTTTTTGTCCACCTCATGTTGCCAGTTTCTGTTTTTGTAACATGTTGCTTCTACAGGTCAGGCTGTAATCAGGTGTGGAGAGCGAAACTAAAACAGAAAATCTGGTTAATTAAAGTTAATTTTTGCCTTGGGAAAGGGGAGATTATATTTTTAGATGTGGCTGTTTCGACTTATATCGTTCTTGAAATGAAAATTTTCACTTCTAAACAGTTTGATTTTTTTATTTATTATTATTTTTTTGCTTAGGATTTGTTTGTGTTCGACTCATGAAACCAAGGATTTATGACTCAGGAAAATTTGCTGAATGGATTTTTTTTTTTTTTTTGCCCTGATGGCGAGGGGACAATGGAGGTCTCCCCGACCTGAAATGGAGAGGATATCATCTGTCAGGGTTTGGAAAGTGCGAGCGAGCTGACCTCTCACCCTTTACAAGAGGCATGCAGCTTGTCTCGACAAGCAGCATGTCTGGACAGAGAAACGGTGCCCGGAGGTAATGGGAGGGCCTCGGTGGTTAAAACATGTCACGGAGCAGACATTGCACCTCCGGGAAAGGAGATTTAGCAGAGTTAATGCGACATGACTTTCATACAAAAAAAAAAAAAAAAACTAAAAATTGTTGGGTTATGACAAGTCTTATTTCTCGTGGAATTGGACTGGCTCTAGCCAGGGTCACAACATTTCTGTTCATATAACAAACGGAGCAGGCAGCATGTAAACAGCCAAGACTGCAAACAAAGCCCCAATTCTCACAATTATATTTGGGGAAAAAATTCCTTAGAAGTGTAAATCTGGGGAAAAAAAAAAAAGAAAACTTGGTGAGTCCTTTTACATCTGTCAAAGGAGGCAGGTTTAAAGAAACCGAGATTTAACAACCAAGTTGGAGAAGTCTTCTTTTAAAGCTTTCCCTCCCCAGACATATTTTAGGAAGCATAAAGACACAAATGTAAGGTGCCCCCTTTTTGTTCCCATTTTCCCAGAAGAAAAGACAAAAATCAATGATTTTTTTTATTTATTTGTTTTTTTAAATGAAGCCCACAAAGTTTTCTGACGCACTGCAAAACCCGTAGCGTTTTCATTTCTCCACTTCACACCACTCGTGGCGCACTGGAATTGGTTTCTTTGTTTGTAGACGGTTTTAACTCTGCGCAGACGGCGAACACAAAGACTCATCGGCGTGTAATTGTGCAAACAGCCTTCTAGTTTCAAACTCATCACAGTGAAGGTCAGCGCTCCCAGTGAAGGAACAAAAAGTGAAGTTATGTTTTTCTTCCTCGCCAAGCCTACAGACGGATCGCTTTGTAATTCCGCACTATTGAAAAATATTACATTTAATGCTTCTGGATCATGTTCACATGCCACATTTAGTCCAGTTAAAGAGACAATTATGGTACAGAAGCAATACAGTAATGGCTGAAGGACATATTGGGTACTGGACTCTGATGGTGAAGTTGAGGACTTTACTTTTTCTTTTTGTGCCTCTGGGCATGTTGCTGTGTTGCCGTCTTTATGAACCAAGATGGAGAGCTTCTGTGTGCTTTTCTTTGTTACTCCAGGTTACTCGGGTTTGTGAAACACGGCTGTTTCATGTGCACAGAAAGGTTTGAAATCATCTGCGTGTGGCAATGCGCTGGTCTTGCTTGATTTATGTTTAATTCAGCTGGCTTAAAAAGTGTAGGAAATCTGAATTTTATTGAGCAAATTGCATTCAGCATTTGCTGAATCTAACACATGAATATGAGCGACATCCCATTCTTAGTCCTCTGGCTTTAACGCAGTCAAAATTAGAACATGGCCTAAAAGTGCAATAGTTTAGGTAAAATAAATCGAGTGTATTGATTTGTTGTTCATGAGATGAAAAATGAAAGAACAGTCATTTTATAGAGATTCATGACGCGCAGAGGAAAATATTTCAAGGTTTTATTTTTTTTCTATCTAAATGATTGTCTTACAAGTAAAAACCCAAAATTTGATGTTTCAGAAAATTAACACACTATTAGACGTTTTTTGGAATGCATTCAGTGTGAACAATTTGATCGACAGCAGACTGTATTTGTTGTTTGGTTGATGGATTTACATAACTGGGTGAGCGAAGGTGAAAAATTAAATTGCTTCGTGACGGAAGAGTGCATAAAGCATCAACGACCAAATATAACGAGAGATTTTGGAGAAACTGGCCAAACAGAAATATCTCATCGCCAAGGAAATATTGTTGCACTTTTTACCAAACAAGTAATCCCTACTTTGCAGATTTTTTTATGTTTCAGTATTCTACCTGTTTTCTACCTGTTCCAATTTAAAAGTAAAAACAAACTGAAAACTAAATTGCTCCGCCCCTTACCTCATCAGTCAGTAAGCTGTTCATTCGTAGTCTATCTTACTATCTAACCTATTTAATTAATTTTTTAAAAATCCATGTACTAGCAGTTGTTTTCTATCGTCTTTGATAGAAAACTTTCTACTTTCATGTGGAGGTTTTGCATCATGTTCTCACATGTCTTTCTGGAGCCGAATGAAAAAAATTCACCACTGTGAGGACTTGTCTTGTGGTAAATCCCCTGCTGACTTTTTCACAGGCAGTGGGCAAAGTCTGAATCTGATTCTGCTGCTGTTGTGCCTGTATTCATTTGTGGAAAAAAAAAATATGTATCAAGCCGAGCCCTTTCTCTCTCACAAAAATAAAAATTGCAAGCTAGGAAAATCACATTGGTAGAGAACTGAATGAACTTCGTTGTGTAAATTCTTTTCTTTTTTTTTCGTTCAGCACTGAAGGGAAACTTCCTTTGGAGGCTTTTGCTTGAGTTCTGCATTCAATGCCTCTTTTATTGCAATCCCATGTAATTTAAGTTGGATTTTTCAAACTTTTTCCCAACCGTATTTAACAAACACTCGCCTCTAAATGAGAATACTCGTGGACTATGCTGAAATAACATCTGACTGGATTCAATTTGGCAGCTTTTTGTGTTTTTAAAACGGGGAGCCTAATCACTCATCATTTGAAAATGAAACTTAATTGAGTCCATTTCTTTAACACTGATTGATGGAATAAATGTTTCATGCTCTCCAGAGAGCTGAACACCAATACGACTGAGGATGCTCCCACAGTGCTGTGGAAATGTCTAATTCTCATTTGAAAATGTAAAATTCGTGTCTCTTCACTGAAAATTTTAGGTCATTCTTTGGCTCAAGAGGAGGAAATAAATGTATTGATTTGTTGTTCATGAGCGATCAAAGGTGAGAGCACAGGATGAAGAGGCTGGTGATTTACAGTTCAGTCTAGAGCATGCCGCACAAGATGGCGGCTTGAACAGCTGGAAAGAAACTAGTGTTTTGCTGTTTTTAAAAACTTTTTTTTTTAATCCCAAATGCCATAAATAACATTTATTGATTATGAATGCTAGCAGTTCACTAGGGTTGACCGCACAGGCAGTGAAAAGCTGTGTTTTGGAAGGCTAAAGCACAGCACCTTATTAGCATTTTGCTATTACCTTAGTTTGGCTAGTGTTTAGCTTTTAAGAAAACATTGTAGGACTATTTTACAGTGCTTAGCGGCAAGACAGGGAAGGAAAACTTCAGTAAACTTGAGAATAAACATAAAGCATTGCATTCACTGGCCTGTTTGTATCCAATCAGCTTGAAGGATTAAAATAAAAACATCTCTTAAATGATTTATGCTAAGCTAATTGACAAGAAGTGGATCTCCTTCCCATGACATCAGTTTCTTTCCTGAAACTCTTCCTCTTCTTGGAACCTCTTTGATGGAGTGCATTGTGGGATTAGTAGTTCTTATGCTAACTTCCTGTAGTTGAGTCCTTCATGGCTGGAGGCACATCAACTTCATCTGACGGGTACTTTCAGCCGGATAAAGCCCAATGTCTCAAAGATTAAATAATCTCAGACTGGTTTCCTGAACATGATGAGGTTACATAATCTCAATAAATAAGAGTTGTCATCTTCAATGTACAAGTTAACAAATCTGCAGTACCTTTTTTATGCTAGCATGCTACGATGGGCCGAAATCTCTGTTTTGTTTCCAACAACATGTCACAAATTAAGGCAGTTCTGAAGGCAAAACGCTTTTCAACCAGGTGCTAACCAGGTGAAAAATATGAACACATCTTTGACCAGAAATTACTTTTACGTCACTCTATGAATTGCAACAGATTCGGGGTGTTGATGTAGATCTGTAAGACCATCTCACACAAGCACAAGATACCAGATAGATGGATTAAAAAAAAAATGGTGAGGATTTCTCACCGTCAAATCCAGTAGAAGAAGAAACCGGATGTGGCTGGAAGCTTTATACTTACCGAGAGCTTTAACTAATGGGAGAAGGCACCTTTTTTAGATGATGTAGAATTAAAAATGTACTCTTGGGAAAGGGATTGTGCTTCAACCCCCTCAGATTAGCTGTGAAGCTGGAGAGTGAAATGTTTCCTTCTGAACATGGAAGGAAACCAGAATGCAGTTTAAGAGTAATGAGACATTTTGGTAAATGCCACTTTTCGCTTTTTGCCCCCACAAATGAAGAGATTGAAGTTTTGTTTTTTACTTTTACAAAAATGACAGCTCTGATGAAGTTAAACTAAACTAGTATTTTCCGAAAACGTCGTTTAAAAGTGATGACAATTTTATGATTTCTTTAAAAAATTGATGGAGATTTTCAAAGCATTTTTTTTTCTCTTTTTTTAAATATGCTTTTAAATATGGATGACATTTCACAGGGAGTGCATCTTAATGATGTCCTAACACATCATTTTAACTGAACACCCACAAATGAAAGAACAAATAGCTTTATACCAGGGACTATCTCTGGTATTTTGGTTGAAATGGCACGTCTTAAGTTAGTGGGACACTCAGGTTATTTAAGTGTGAACAGGCTACTTATCCCGCTGAGTTTACTGATTTGTTGTCCTCGGAGCAGTTGCCAAGGCGTCCAGAAGATGAATGACGGAGACGTGATTTATTCCTGCGAGTAACAGACAACAGGATGTACGAAGATTTAAAGAGGCTGTCTAATTAGAGGTAGAGATAGGCAATCCTTCTCATTATCAGTCCATACAGACATCCAATGAGAAAACAGGGTTGACAAGGTTGAGTAATTGCTTTACCCCTCTGTGTCCCACAAGCACGGCTGCAACAGTATGCAACGGGAGTACCGATTCCCCAAATGAGCCAGAAATGAGGCGAAATGCTTCATTTTTAAAGCAAAATATGAAACTGTTGATTAATGTTGGCTTTTAATTGTACTGTATAAATTGGTTTCTTTTTTTTTTCTTTTTTTTTTATAAATTTTTAGTTTCCGTGTGTAATAATGTGATACTGGTGAGTTATACAACTTGTTTTTGTTGTGCATTACTTCACACTGAGTGCTCTTAGTTTGGCTGGAATGGAGGCATCATACAACTATTTGACTCTATTAAGGAATTGATCAATTTAAAAACTATCTTTAAGGTTATAAGATGAGTAAATATTGTATAAGTTACAGAAAATTAACAAGTTATATTTTATATGATGACGTAGGAAGTCTCTATTAAAATTTTTGGTCATTCAAGATGATTGATGATGTTTCTCAATTAAAGTCTCAATTTGATCATTTCATCAATATTATACTAATTCAACATTCTGGATGCTAGAGTTTCTGTTTTTCTTGAACACATTTGGTATTTTGTCTCAACTGGAATTTGTGAGGCTACTTTGGATCTACTAAGAGAACATGGAGAAAAAAAATAGAAATCCCGACTTAATTTTCTCGAGATCCCGACTTACTTCCTTGAGATCCAAAAGGTCAGAGACGTGATGAAATAATCACAGCGACGGAGGACACAAGGGGGAGATTTATAGGTTTTTATTCCGAGATTGGGCTTACGTATATCAGATCAGTGCTTGACAGAAGATTTTCATATCAGTGCATAATGTGACATAACGCTACAATATCTGAATTTCTAACTATAAGTGTTTGCAAGAATGAAACAATGTCAGACATGGAAAACATTTTTATTGAAACTAAATTAAACACAGACATCTGATCCCAGAAAACTCTTTTTTGCACATTAATACGTTGCCTGGCAGTCTTGAAATGTAGCTCACCGGTCAAAATGTGTCCACCGAACTGCACAGGTCACTGCATGTGAAATAACAGGGTAAAGCTTATTAATATAGATCAGAAGCAACTCTACACATACACAGCTTTTATCACTCGTTATAACAACGTGCTCTGAATGTATTGTTAAACCCAAAATATTTAAGAGGCAAAAACAACGTATTTTGTTCACTTGGTTGACGCCAAGCAATGGGACTTTCTTGTTTTACAGTATAACTACAAACTAAACTGAAGTGTTTCCAACCGCCTGTTGTGTAAACTTAAAACATAAAGTAACAGAGCAGCTTGAGGAAAGCTAATTATAAATTACTTAAATAGAGCTTACCATAATCTTCGACAAAATAAAATGGATGGAAAATCCACAGGTAGGATGTAACGATAGGGAAGCTGCTGAGTATCCAACAGGCGACAAAACGTCTGCACTGAAACCAGGGAGGACGGATTGATGGGCAGCACAGATGGTCAGCAGGATCTCAAGAAAATAAGTTGGGATTTCTTTTTTTTTTCTTTTTTTTTCTCCATTCTCCTTTGGGATTCTGTGAGTTACAACATGGAGTTAAAGATTAAAGGGGTCAGCTAAGAGATTAAAGCCTCTTAGCTGACCCCAGAGATGTGAATTTAGGTGTTTTGAGGGTGACAGTTAAGGGGTCAAAGAAGCTACCGCAACGTCCTGACAATGTGTCACATAAAGCTTTGTCCTGATTTCTGAAAGTGCTAGGCTAATGTTAGCATAGTTACTCTCTGTTTTAATGTCATCATTTGGTTGGCAACACATTTAAATTTGGTTTCATCCAACTCATGTCTGGAAACATCTCACAGAACCAGTTCCACTATTTTATAAATTTAATGTTTTGAACTTTCAAATAATAAACCAGCTAGCATTTCAGTGACACTGCAACAACATGCATCTGAGTTTCGGCAGGGTCTACCTCCCATATTAAACAGTGATTGGGACCCTAATCTAATTTTTAACTTAACCTTTATTTAACCAAGAAAAACTCTTTGAGAACAAACATTTCTCTTCAAAGAACGTCCAGAGAATGGCAGAGAGTGGTACAAAATCCACTTACATAATCAGCATTTTCAACAAATTCAGTTAGGCAAAACAACTACAGACAGATGTAGCTGCCTCGATCAAAAGCAGAACCACAACAGCAGCATTGGGTCCAAAATGTTTCACTTCTCATTTCTCTACTTTTTTTTTTCCCAAGCAGTCAGTCTTTTCTCTGCAAATGAGATTTGTTTAAAAATGAGCAAGTGGAAAGCAAAAGAAGAAATGTCAGCTCTGAAAAATAATCTACAGTACAGACCCATTCATTAGATTAAAATATGATTGAAAAGTCAATTTATTTCTGTAACTTCATTCGCAAAGTGAAACACATTTTATAAATTAATTACACACTCTTTTGAAGCTTTTTTTTCTCTTGTTCTTTATGATTTTCTGTTTATTTATGACATTCAACCAATAATTTTGCTTTTAAATACAGAAATGTAGGGTTGATAATAAAATATATTTAATATCTGCTTGAAAATTTTTTTACAAAAGGTTGTTTTAAACTCACAGAAGAGCTTCGTTGGAACTCATGTTATAATTTATTGCATGACTGTAATTTAAAATTGGAAAAAATGTTTATTTTCACAAACACGTCTGGAAAGATATGCATTGTTTTTAAGCTAGCATATTTTTTTAAGTGACTCTTTTTGTTTGCAGAGCTGGAATGATAAAAGTAATTTTTTTGCATGGACATCTGTTATGCAACTACACATCACTTCAGTTTAAGAGCTTTTTTACACCTAACTGAGTCATTGCTCAAACTTATGTGTTTTGAAGGGGAAAAATCATTCCTCTGAAATTAATCAGCTACCAGACACGAAACGGTGGCCAAAGCTCCAGAAAACATTCGGAAAGACCTTCAGAAACCCTGAAGGGCATTTTCTATTAAAAAAGGAATGCACAAAATGTACATATATAAATTTTTTAGTATTTTAAAAATACTTTTTTTTATGCAGTTCATGAGCTCTCTGGAAACACAAGTCTATTTGATTCTGCTCTTTGGCACCGTGAATGCTTAAAATGTTTGGTTTTATTAACTGTACGATGGGTTTAAATGTCATTCCGGGTTGAAAACGTTACGGAGTAGGAAAACGGCAGGAAGTGTTTTGCCTGATGGGGAGAAAATAAAGAGGTCAAGGCCACCGGCTCCCTCCTGATCCGACTGTCTGGGACCAGGAAGCCTGCATGATAATGCTCAAACCAGCTGCCTGCATTCAGTAATAAAGTCAGTCTCTTTTTGTTACATCATCAGTTCACTCCCCCGATTCGAAGCGCTGCCAGTCTCCACTGCAGCCTGTCATTTTGAGACCCAGTAGTTTCATTTCTTTTATGTTTCTGTTATATCTAGTGAGTCGAGGCCGACATGCATAAAGGCTTTGGAGAAAACTGAAACCAGACGATATGGGGTATGCACCGATCCGATTTTAATACCTGTATCGGTCCTGATATTGAACGAAGTTCTAGATCGGGTATATGTGAATGATTACCGGTTTCAGCTTCACTGTGCGGTTCTGTCGAGGCGGCCTCCGCTTTGACAGCACGCCACGTCGAATGTGGGACGGCGCTCGTCCTTGAACGCACAGACGAAACGGTCCGCTTCTTTACAGCACCTAGTCTTTAGCAGCTTGTGATGCAGATGCATCATTGACAAAAATCAGAGGCAACATGCCGCTCGCTGTGATGGATTACTCGTCTCCAGCAAGTTTCAAATCTCTTTAAGCTTATTTTCGTAGCACACTGAAAATGAATGGAAAATAATGGCTGCCAAGACGATGGGAAATCAATCTACAATCTGGTGGTTTGCTCTGGAGAATAGCCAGTGATGCAAAGTGTGCCTGATTTGTAGCTAATGGGCTGGAAGATGCAGAACTACCATTATGATTCTTTAAGAGACTCTGCGATCGTACGATTTGAGCAGATGAAAGTTATTGAGCAGGTGCGGGATTATCACTCGATGTTAAAAAAAATTTTGTGGTGTGCATGCTAAGAGGTGTGGAAGTTTAAAAGGGGGTATAAGAAACTCATCAACCATTAGACGAGCCCAGCCCTGCCTCCAGCGCCTAATCCTATTTTGCTTTGCAAATGCATTCACTTGCACCTAATTGCAGCAGCAGCAGGCAGCCAGAGTGGATAAAGATGCACATTTAGTTGATTGTTAGAGCTGCTTTGACCCTGCATGAATATTAAGGTTAATCAGGCTGAATTACCGACTAACACAATAAGCTACAAAAAAAAATTGGTACATAACAAGATGATGGTTTCGATTTATCAACGTAAAGTGGCAATGAGCTTTTGATGGATATCTAAAAAATATTTTCTGTCATAACTAAAGGCTTAAAATAGGACAGTCTTTTTATAGGGGCTGCGTGTTCCTTTTCCTCTTTTTTTCTTTTTCTTTTTTTTTTTTTGAAGCCACTCTGACATTTGCATGGTTGACTCAGACACTGCAGAAACTTTCTCTGCAATGCGTGATAAGCCGCACCTCCTGATTCAGTCTGACAGCAGTCGGACAAGCTAATAATGGTTCGCAGAGACACTTACAGCCTCTTAAATGTTTTCCATTTCAGTAATATGAAGCCTGTTCCTTAATGGTAAGACAAAATGAGTTTGTCTGTGGAAATGTTTATTTGTCATATTATTATTATTATTCATTTTTTTTGCTATGACAGCCACAGCAACACAACAACAAGGACACACACAAAAAAAACATCTAGCTGCTCTGCAGAGTGTTTTTATATTAAGACTTGAACAGAGCATTGTATTTAATCTGAAAGCTTTTACTTTCAAAGACCCATGCACAAAAAAATCAGACGCTTCTGCAGCTCGCACAACCTCAGATGTGCCTCATCACCTTCTAACCAGTGAGCGAAACATGTTATTGTTCTGAATTTAGACGCATGCGTCTAAGAATAGGGCAGGGGAAGCTCCAAAGATGAATGCATGTCACCTAGATCCTTAGAGCAAAAGCTAGTTCCTGTAAAGGACAAATGAGACCATTTTGCATCTTTTCTTCCTTTTTAACTGTGTTTGGGTTGAGATAATTACACTCATCCACATGACAAAAAATTGGACTGTGTGTGAAAAAGCATGAAATGAAATGGAGAGGATAAGGCAGCTGAAAGTCAGTCCAACTGTGGAAAACTGATGCTAGACTTGGGCCTGAGTCCACAACAAAAACAAGACGGCTCAGATTTGAGATCATAAAGTGATAACTTTGACTGTTTATGCATTGAGTTTAAGAAGTTTAGAAGGAAGTTGAGAGCAGGAGCTTGGAGACCTAAATAACCAGCACTCTATGGAGGGTGCATGACATTTTGACCCTTAACCCTTTTTTTAATTATTATTTTACTGTTTTGTATTACCATAACTTTAAAAAAAAACCATTGCACTTATTTATGTTACTTAGCTTTTATCTTCCTAAAAATATATATTTATCCAGTGTTTCCTTACCAATGAACATGACTGGGCTTGTACAGCTTCTCATTCCCTATTGTTGGTTGATTTATCTCATTCGTCCAGTTTTTTTTTAAGCTCAGTATTATTTCTTGACTTGTCAGTTCAGTTAGTTTGATCATTATAATGCCGTGTGTCTCTGATCTACACGGGAAAATCCTTTTGAAAACCTTATTACGGTGACGCTGTGCGAAAAGCCACCTGAACTCTTTAAAGCATGTCCATGTTGTTTGGGTCTTGATAGTTGATTCAAGATAATGCTACGTTAAGCTAATGCTACAAATGTGGTGGATTGAAGTCAGAATGCAGTTGACCACTAATTTGGCTTCATTTGGTTTAGAAAAAGACAAAAACAAACTGAATTCACAGCAAAGCATCGCCTGGCGCTAACCACTTAAGCTAAGTGATACCAGCTATGAATTTAAAATGCCATGTGGACGTCCTCACTTATTATAGACAGACTCAAACAGTAAAAATGCTGTAAAATGAGCATTTTGGTTGATTGGCTGCTGACTGCTCAAACTGTGGAACAGCTGTGTTGTGTTCTCATCACTCAGACTTGTTTTGTTTTCTCCTTTTAATCCAAATTTCTGCCGTTTCGTAATACTGGGGGCAAAAAGTTCTTCCAGCAAAGTTTCTGGTAGGTCAGTAGATATGTTTTTTTCACCCATTTACTTCCACAGAGCTCACCCACATTTTCTACCACTTCACTTCATTGTAGTTTAAGTCTCTCATCAGTCTGACATCTATTTGACAGATTCCCACTAAAAAATGTCTTTATCAAGAAGAAGGTCTGTGTTCC
Source organism: Poecilia formosa (assembly GCF_000485575.1). Taxonomy (NCBI): domain Eukaryota; kingdom Metazoa; phylum Chordata; class Actinopteri; order Cyprinodontiformes; family Poeciliidae; genus Poecilia; species Poecilia formosa. The sequence continues at coordinate 2,243,765 of NW_006800002.1, forward strand.
CTGTAAAACATCTGACCTTCAGATACAGATGACACGACTTCATTCCTGGTTTAAAAGATGCTGCAAAATCTTTAAAAACAAAATAAATTTTTTTTAAAAGAAATGGAAAGAAATACTGTGGTTTACTGATGTTTCATATATTTTATTGTTCTAATATATTAGTCATTGTTGCCAAAAATCCACACTTCCATATCCTTCTTAAAATACATACAGATAGTCTATGATTGTCATTCAAATAAGATGTCTTTCACACAAGTTACTCACATTTGTCAAAATAGTTTAAAAGTGTTTCTGGCACAAACCACGAGGCTAATTTATTATTGACAGCATGTGTGGGATCTGTTTTTTTGGGGGGGTCTTTTTTTCGTATTGTTATTATGTAATCAAATACCCTGTGGAGGACACGCTCCTTGTAAAACGCGTTCCTTGTAAAAAGAGCAAACTCAAATGCGTACATTTTTTTTTCTCATAGTAAAATTAAACAAATTCATCCATAAATCATCATCATAGCTCCAAACTGTTTATCCATCTCTAACCAACCTGGGAGATTGAGAGAAAAGAAAAAAAGACTGGAGGAAACTGCTCTTTTTTATGAACTCTGAAAGAAAGTAAACTTTGTAGACAGAAAAAATGAAACTATGTAGATTTCTATTTGTAACTTTAACCACAACATTCTTCACACAAGTTGCAGAAGTACATTTTTAGATGCAGTAGCAAAACATTAAGTTGAAAAAATGTAGAAAAAGTTAATTTTAGGACATTTATACAAAAAGTTAAAAAGAAATCATTTTTTTTCTGATATAATTGCCAGTGCCACAATCGGTAGTGTTGCATGATATATAAATAAAACTTTGTGCATTTGTTTAATGCAAGAAACATGACAACACAGTTTCCTCTCCACACCAATTTATTCAAACATTAAGAACAAGATTAATTGGCAGCACAAAAGCCTTCTTCTGTACACAGCTTCAGGCAGAGAATAAGGCAGCCATTTGTGACATTATTCCATACAATGAGGTGTAAACTTAATTATGACCGATCAATTGTCTCTGCCCATTTCTGCCCATTTCAATCGCATTATATTATCAATTAATATCGTTACTGACATATGAGGGGTCACTTTTTTGAGAAAGCGGGACTGTGTGTGTGTGTGTGTGTGTGGGTGTGTGTGTGTGTGCGAGCGTGCGTGCGTGCGTGTGTGCGCGCGCGCATGTGTGGACGTGTTTCTAAATGTGTGCTCGACTGTGTGTGATTGTGCATGTTGGGTTTTTTTTTTTCTTGCCAGTTTTATCAGGTCTGGCTCCAGCACTCGACCTTGCAGTCGGTATCAGTAAGCCGCCTGTCACACTGACTCAGATGCTGACAATAGCCTCTTAAATCACTGCCCAGATAGTATTCACACCCCTTTCTCATGTCGCGACCGTTCCCGCTAAAAGTAGCCAAAACTTTCAGGATTTAAGAAAACCTTTTTTAAATTTCTTTAATCTTCAATTTTTCAGAGAGTCTAGGAACTTCTCCCTTGTTTCGAAATTTGGATTATAGCAAATTCATCTTGAAGTCCTGTCGACAGTCCAATAATCCATTGGGCTCCAACACAGGTGACTTTTTGTTTTTCTCTCTCTCTCTTTTACCTTTAGCTACTCTTCAAAATGGCAAAGACAAAAAAGCATGCCATTTAAAAATTGGATTTATAAGTCAGTAATTGGCAACAGAAAAATAACATCTCACATAAAATTGCCCACATCTCCAGTCAGAGCAGTAATTAAAATGTTTGTGGGGGGAAAAAAGAGAACAGAGGTCACGGTTCTTTCAGTGTGAAATACTTTGGGACTTTTCTACGTCTTTACAAGGGGAGCCTATAAAAAACGGAGGTTACTGTGCGCAGGTTTTAATCCCGCGAAGAACATTTAAATGTAAGATAACACGACAGAAACCAAAAAAATGACATTTAGCAGGAGTTGAATTTTCTTTTATTTCTTTTCTCTTTTGTTTCTTGTGTGGTTTCACCATCTAAGAAAAGCAGTACAAACCAGAAAATGTGTAAAAACCAAATGCATATTTGCTACTTTCTCACAAAAGAATATTTTAAGAGTCTGTTATCTTGGTTTGCAACATATTGGGCGCCACCAAGTCGCAGGAACTTTCAGTATAATTGTAGGAATGCAAACATTTTTTTACTTTTTTTTTTATCTGCACCAGCACACAATAGTGTACTACATTCTTCTGCAGTCAATCATGCAACACAGGATATTTCCAGAAAACACTTTTTTCTGTTTTAAAATGGATGTGGTTATATTAAAAAACAAACAAAAAAAACAAGCCATAAGTGGGAGGAATGTTTTGTGTAGTATTAAACATAAATGTATGTAGAAATAGTGACGTATAAAAACATCACATTTTATAAACATACATGTGCCCTTGGTGCAAATAGATTAGTCTCCACCTACTATGTCCAGAAAATACTTTGCTGCGACTCCGCTTTGATATTTTATTCTGATGATCCTCGATAAGAAAAGAAAAAAAAAAATCCACACCAGTTCCACCAGATTGCATTCACACACTGAATGAAGCAGTTTGCTAATCTCCATATGAAATACGCACAACAAAAGAGGAAAATTAACTGGAAAGCAGGATTGTATAGAAGGGAAGTGCAGAGAAAGTGAGCACAAGAGAGCGCAGGCAGCAGAGCAAGAACATGTCAGACTCCTCTGTGGGCATCATGGGAGTTCATACTTGAAGGCTGTTTTTTGTTTTGTTTTGTTTTGCTTTTTCTTATATACAAAGAATAAACAAGAAAAAAAAAATCCATAATCAGCTACTGATTTAATTTCATGTTTATTTCCCAAACAGGATCCGACCGAGGAGTTCAATCAAACTGACAGTTTTCGATCAAAAAGCTCGTTCATGTGCACAGCATTCATTAAGAAATATTGTTTGGGAATTAGTTGGTTATATTCGTGAATAAATTCGTAGCGATTTGTGCGTGGTACGACCAGAAACGAGACAACAGTAGAGGGGGGGCAGGGAAATCCCAAGTTTTATGCTCATTTGCAAGTTGCAAATGAATAAAAATGAAGAAGTGAAGAAAATTTTAGAAAGATTGAAAAACAAAACCTGAGTAACTCCAAATGGCCTTTCACCAAGGAAAGGGTCAGTGCGGTGTTTATTTTACAGCAGGTTATGCCACTCCAGCTTTCTTTCCTGACCTCAGACGACCTGTCGATCCATCCTTCATACCTAAATGATCATGTACTCCATTTTTCTTTAACATAAAAAAGTACTGCTGGACCAGTGGTTTTATGTTTTCTTTGTTTTTATTGTCTCCTCTGTACTTTCATCCCCCAGTCAGTCTCGGCTGATGCCTACCCATCCTGACCCTGGTTCCGATGGAGGTCACTTCCTGTTAAATTTAAATATTTCCTCCATTGTTGCCATGCGTTGGCTCAGGACGAGGGGTCGATTCAATACAATTGGCTTAACGTCCTCGAATAAAATCAGTTTCAATCACATTATTAGCTGATTCCGCTCGTACTTAAATTGCGTTTCGTTTATGCCGGTGGATCTGATGACAAAATTATTGGCTTGGAATTAAAGGAATCCATTTCATCTGACTCTGATCTGAACTGGGATTTAGTGCTGATATAAGGTATTAATGTGCACTGCATAGAAATAACTTCTCCCCTCTGTCATTAAATCAATCCAACACTTTCCTGTTTAGAGCCAGTCTGTATTAAAAATACATTATTTTGATTTGTATAGTAAGAGAATAATGAAAAACATAATTCTGCTTGCATACATTACCACAATATTTCGTAGAATTGCCTTTTAAACAGAATGATTGCATGACTTGGTGTCCTTCCAGAAGCTTCTCGCATCAGTTTGATAAAGTTTTCCCCATTTTTCTTTCTTCATTTTCATTAAGATGTTGCAAAAAAACAATGTGTTTCAGGTGTTGCCTGAAAATGGATTTGCACGCATTTCAAAATCAGATGTTTTGAATTATGTATGTGAATGTTTAGTTTCAGCTGTATATAACTTCACGAGTCAAATCGATCTGTAAAGTCACTTGAGATGAATCCAATTACAATGTTATGACATATATAAAAAAACTAAGTAAATTGTGTTTTGTCTTAAAGAGGGACTATGACATGGGCTTGAGCTCCACATTAAGCCATTTCCAGAAGTCTTTCGTGAGCCGATGGCCTTAATCAGTCCTAATTTCCATTCCCCTGGAGGCTCTGTCTCATGAGCCTTCATTGCTTTCCTTTTAATAATTTTCCCCTCTTTTATTGTGTGAACTTGGACAGATACTAATTTTACTAATGTAGCATATTTTTTCCACCCTCCAACTCTGAATAGGAGGATTTTTTTATTTTATTTTATTTTTACAGAAACACAGTAGATGGAAATGTTTAATAATTCCCATTTTTCTTGTCACATTCGTTTGAAATCCTCCTGTCTGTGCCTATCTGCTGTAGTTAAATTCAAAACACAAGGTTTCGGTATGCACAGGCAGAAACCCTGCTCCGACCTCACTGTTGCCTTTATGGCCTCAGGCTGGTTTCAGAGCAGTTTGCCTCCTTTCAGTCAAAAAAAAACCAAAACAATGACAGACATCATGATCCGTCCTGCTCCCGAGTCACAGCTCTTCCTCTCTGCAGCCGAAGCAGCTGCATTGTCATGGACACGGCATGAGGCGGTCCGAAACAGAGCCGATTGTTATGTTAACAACTGTTTGTTTGGAGATGGGATGTGACTGTAGGTGGGGTTAATTGCACTGTTATAGTGTTTGACCACCAGTAGCACATTAATGCTCCAGATAAAGCCCGCAGGCACCGGAAAGATAAAGTCATTACATGTTTTTTTTGTTGTTGTTGTTTTTCAGGCTGGTGCTCATGTCCTGAGCCGGCAGCGGACCCTTCAGGGCGACGGCGCTCCAGCTCCTCCACATTCCAGAGTCGGGAAAGCTTTACTCGTTCCTCCTCCACAGGTCAGCCGACTTTTTGAAGAGCTCTAATCAGATCTATGTGCTGGGCCTGTCGAGGGCAGGGCTGGATTCGCATTGTTTTCTGAAACAATGGCTGCCTTCACGGGAGCAGAGTGAGGTGCAAGGTGCTGCTTCCACACCCTGCAAACGAGGAGCTGCGAAGTGAGTAAGGTTCATCCGAGAGTCATTTTCAGAACAGCAGCCGATCAGATTTGTCTTCCAAAATGACACATTGTCCTCCAAGCACTTTGTCACATTACAGCTAGTGCTGGAGCAATTAATCGGATTAATCGATTTACTGAAATTATTGACAACTATTGTAGTCGGCGATTAATCATTGAAGCTGGGGTACGTAACTTTTCTAGAAAATGTTTTCACTATTTTGCAAAAGTATGGTACGAGACAGATGATCTATGGAAAAATTTGTTCTCCTGTCTTCTCCCAGTGCTAAACAGAAACAACCAATCAGAGCCAGGAGGCGGGTCTTAGCGCTGCCAGATCGCAAACTCTTGTGGCGCTGCTAACATATGCTTTTATTTTTAATTTCAGGGATTTTAGATTGATTTGAGGTTTATTGCAGAAAATCCATTGTGCTTTATTTACCAAAGATTTTTTTTCTCTTGGAAAAATCAAAGACACCTCCATTAGTCAAAAAAGAAACCAAAAAAAACCCCATAAAACTACAAATTTACTTAAAATGTAACGAGACTGCATGCAAGTCTTTTTTTTCTGCAAGTTGTAAAAGCTTTGCTAAAATAAATGCAGTTAATCCAATCAAATAAATGGCAGGGTATCATTAATGCACGCTGCGTGTTTGCATATGAGAGTGAGTGTTGCCAAATTCGAGGCCTGAGCAGGAACTGTGAGCAGCAGTGCATTCAGGAATCTGACACCGCCGCAGAATAAGAAACAAGTCCCATTTTCTGAGAGACACAACTAGAAAAAATATTCAGAGGGGCTTTCGGTTTCAGAGCCACATATGTTTAACTCCGTTACTGCAAAGTATTCTCATTGGATCTGAGAGCATTTTAATTTGGATGCTCATATTTATTTCATTAAAAAATAAAAAATCATCATCTCTAATTTCTGGCAGATAAATGACTTATTATTCTGGAGCAGAAATGAAAAATGGAATACCATATTCCGTGTCCGCTTTCGTCGCCGCTATTTTATTAGGTTTTCAAGCTATTGCCTCTAAAGAAAACCTTGGACCAACTTTGTAAAAATGAATATTGTTTCATAAAATGTTGTGCATTACTTGTTTAAATTCATATTCAAAGCTGCTACAGTCACTTTTTTTTTACACCACCAGTGGTTCAAATGGTTTTGTTTTTTTTATGCGGAAAATTTAACTTTCTGCTTGTTTTGTGGTTTGATAACCCACAAATGCATCTCGCTGGTTCATTGTTGCCATAAATATAGAGGACTGCAAGTCAGTTGCCAGCAAAAAACAATTCCAGGAAAAAAAAAAACCCTTTGTTTACTACCTACCTACCATTAAAAACAGCAGACAGAGTAGGCACCACACCGGAGAGCATGTCGCAGCATTTAACAGCCAGGGCTGCATCACCGCTGGCACCGTTTCATTTGGAAAAATATCATCTCCATCCAGATGGGCCTGTAAGCCCAGATTTGGAAATCGGTGTGTGTTTAGAGCAGCAAGTCTGAAAATGTCCACTCATGCATTCGGCAGGTAGATAATGTTCAGATCAGGGAACGAAATAAAACGCAGCCATAATCCTTTGGAACGGCAACAGGAATAGAGTTCAAGCACGACGGAAAGCGTCACAAAGGGCATGCAGGTCTAAACCTGCTGGTGCTAAAAAAAAAAAAAGAAAAAAAAAGCATGACCCAAAACACTAACGTAGGTGTCTCCCTCAATGTTTACTAAAGTCTCACTTTATGCACAGCAGGGACCTTCTTCAGAAAGCAGGCGACATAAATTCAGAATGGAAGGCAGATAGTCTGAGTATACCTTCTCGGCTCCGTGACACTGAGGATTTCTTTGGTTTCAGAATAGACGATATCCACAAGTTAACTCGATTCTGAGTCAAGTTGGAGATGAGTGAAGCGGGAGCCCTCGACAGTGGAAGGTAGGCAACACAATGGCAACTGGAGGAGATAAAAAAGAGACAAAAAGATTCAGATTGAGCATTTCTCATTTATGGAATTAAAAAAATGTTAATGACAACATAAGTAGAACAAAGAGGTGGGGACTCCAGTCACATGATATGAACTCTAGTCAGTAAAGGAGAAGTATTGTGTGTCATTTTCTAGCACAACCAAGTAACTGTTGCGTTCAGTTGATTTAAATATGATGCATATATCAAGTGTGACTTGAAAGACATTTCACTTTGAAATTGGGCCTCAGTCTCTTTAAGAAACTTGTGCTCTTTCCAACACTCCGTGTTCAGGAACACCAATGGCTCCTCTATTAACCCTTTAACTACATTTTAACCAGAGTTGCACTGAGAAGTAGCTCATATAATGAGCTCTGCAGCTGAGTAGTTCCACCAGGTGTTTGCTAATTGCTGCTGGCTAGTCTGAAGGAGCTGAGTGGGGAAGGGCTGCTCTGTGAGGCAGAAGCTTGGAAGTTTTCCACGGGAGATGGAAAAAGTCAATTTCTCTGAAAAAGTAAATTTTCAGAGAACTGTCACTTGGCTTAGACTTTTACACCAATGACTTTGTACTTGAAATGGACTTGGACCTGTTTACCTGAAAACATTTGGTATTTAAAGTTTAAAACAGATGTTTTAAAAGTGTGCCCCATTAATTAATTTCATTCAATCCATCGCTCTTTTTTTTTTCCACACAATGCGTATATGTGCAACCTGCAACACAGCCAATCACATTAATCAAAAGCTCCTAAGAATAGTTTCTTTTGGGTAAATAACTTACAAAGTATTCTACAAAAAAACTAAATGCAACATCAGAAACAAGAGAGAATCTCCGGGGAGATGGAACAACTTCCGACTTTGTCCAACATTTGAAGCGGCATTGAGAACGGTAAGCGGTGCTTTGCTTTCCCTACGATGAGACTGCTGACTTTAGCTAACTTGGTGTTATGAGCTGATGACTTGGTGTTCTTGTTTCACAACAAGAAAATAGTTGGAGGCGCACAGGTTAAACTTCAATTTTCTGTGTAAGTATGTTTGCCTTTTTGTGAATGATCCACCAATATAAGCAGGAAACATGGCTGAGGATCATAAAGTGTAAAACTACACAACCAGGGTAAGAAGAGCTGTAGTTGGAGCAACCACTAGAGAACTTCAGAGGGAATTAAGTATGGAAACGTGTTTTAACACCTTCTGTTAAAACACATTTCCAAATTTCACAGCTTTTCCAGAGCAGTGAAATTTGAAAAATTCTTGTTTTTTTAAGACGTTTTGTGTGCAGGAACCCGGTTGAATCCATATGTTCCTCGCTTCAAAAATCCTGAATTAACTCAATGTCGATACTGGCAGCTATTTGTTCGCCAAATTCAAATGTTTTTTTTTTTTTTTATCTTGCTTCTCATGCAGCCCAAAACCAGTTAATGAAAGCTTTGGTTCGTGAGGCCTTTTTGTAGATTAAATTTAAATTAGTTTCAAAGTCTGAACAGGGAACCAAAGAATCTCACATCATCATTTCACTTTTAACATCAGTAAAAATAACCAGACTCCTCCTTGGGCGCTCTGTGACAGAAAAACCCCAGGGGTGGGAAAATCTCTCAGGGCAGAAACTTCTGTGGGAAAGCTGCGAGATGCCACGATATAAAACATTTTTTTCTTCATTTTTTTTTAGAATCTGAAACTTCTCACTGCCTCACGAACGCTGGAGACCTTAAGTGGAACCAATTTGTCATGATCAGATCAGCAGTCACAGCTGATCAAGTGCTTTGCTGTATTTTTTTTTCTCTCTCTTTCTACCTTGTCTTTTTTTCCTGTCTATTTTGTGTGAGGATTTAAATAGAACTACTTGTCACATTTGTCAGCGTTCTTACGAGTTAAATTATTGAATGTAATTTGCAGCGACAGCAATCAATTTCTCTAGCTTTTTTTTACTTTTCTTTCTTTTTTTTCTTTTTTTTTGCACAGTTGAACAAATAACCTTGCAGACTCTCTAAACCTTGTGTGGTAGCACATTTTGAAACTGTCGAACAGGAGCAGGATTATAGTAATGTATGTAAAGCTCCAAAGCAGAAAAACGCAGGCCTGGGCGGTGAACGCGAGGACTCGTTCCTCCACATTGTACGTATTCTCCTGAAATTCCAGCTTTCCAGCAGTCCGACCAGTACCTACGCTCAGCTAATTCCGGAAACGCTCATCCTTCATATTTGATTACTTTGCCTTCTGTTTGATATTTCTGGCGTGCCCTTTTCACTCGAATATTTCAGACGATTGTATCTCCTTTTGGCGGGTATCTCTGCTTTCTGCTTTACAGATTAACCGGCGGACAGAATGTCAGCCTGATTCACTACTTCATTGCCAAAAAAGAGAAGTTGAAAAGGCAACGGGGACCGACGGAGCACAGACAAATTACCGGCGCCAAACGTCTTCGAGACACGCCGATGAGTTGGAACTTCTCAAAACGCGAACGGCAGAGGGGCGCCGCGACATGACTTATCTTTTGTTTAAGAGTTAATTTCATGGAACATTTGAGAGTCGTGCGAGAAAGTGGCGGGAGATGTATTCCCCCCGTGAAAACGTCGGCGGCCGTATTAAAAAGGGATGACGAGAAAATGCCATTTGTGTTTGTTCCGGCTTGTTGTTCAAAGCGTCCACCGGCAGCGGGGCGGCATTTAAGTACCGCCGCTGCTTCCTCCCGCTAGCAAAAAAAAACAAAAAACTAAGGAATGAAATAAAATCAACGAGCCGCCCGCCATTAAATAACAAACCAACAGCGGTTTGAGGCTCAGGTGAGAAATAAACAGTACAAACAGCTGACAGATGCCTGAGTTGTAGCTGGCTGGTCTACATTCCTCATGAATAATTTCTCTGGCTTTTCATGCTGCCAGTGAATTACTTGTGAGCATTCACAGCCACCTAATTTGGGAAAACAGACACAACCTGGCAGCCCAGGCCTGCCAGACTGGGTCAAATATATCATACAACAGCAGCTACGTCTGCCACTGACACAGAATGGGAGGAAGGCTCTTGTAAAACATCTGAGAGTTATTTCCCTTTCTTTGTGCAATGCATGCCTCCTCGAGTGACTTTCTTTTTGTCCAAAAAGCACCTTCCCTTTCTTCTTCTTGCTAATTCTTCCTCGAATCATTGTTCTCAGCTAATATTTTGTCTTCTTTTAGTAATAATTGCAATGCTAATGTAGTATTTCCTTCAAACTAATTTCTTTTGAAAAGGGTTCTGCCGTCTTTGAAGGCTATAATAGCTTGCGTGCCTTGCTGTAATTGTCAGACTAAAGCAAATAGGAGATTTACGTGATTTTTTTTTTCTTTCTTTTTTCTCTCTCCACGATATCATTAGCAATAGCCATATACAACAGAAATTGTACTCGGTATGTGAAGAATTTGCTCTCCTGTGAATACTGATTAAAACTGCATTAGTTTCTCTGTAAAATCTTGCAGTGAGGGTGTAGGACTGCAGAAATGTTTGTTTCTTACAAAGCTGAATGCCTTCAGAGGGAATGCTGTCTCCAAGAATTTGTGCTGACTTGTTAGGCAGTTCCACAGTACAAGGTTTCCACAGCTGGAGAAACGCCAAATGAAAAACAAAATATGCACCTTTCTTTCATTCCTGGCATTCAGAATAATGCAACATCTTTAAAAAAAAGAGAGAGAGAGAGAGAGAGGAAAAAGGCTTACCATGAAAAAGTTTTTATAAAAATATGGTACTTATTGGTATTTATTTTGGCAACTTTCCCCCATCATGGGGGTTTTATGCAGTTTGACAACTTTGGTTTTGTATTTGATTGTCAGAAAAGCTGAAATTTAAAGACTGTATACACACCAAAGATGAAAGTAACCACCATGACAGAATCCGTTGGTTCAATATTTTCAATATTTCACCATAAATTAAGAATCTGAGCTGGAACCTATTACAGAATCAACACATTACTGCTAAACTAATATTGACATCACTTAATCTAATGGAAAGTAATGACAAAAAAAATATCTCACCTCAGGATGCTGGATGCTTAAAACTTGAGGCGAAACTGAAGGCTTGCACTACTGTAGGCTGACAATGGAGCATTGAAATTTCATAAGTTGGTGGAAAAGATAGAAAACAAGACAGATGAATTGCCAGTTATTATAACACAGCAGAACCCTATGAATTTCCACTCTCTTGGTACATTTTGGGGATCTCCACGTAAAACATAAGAAGACTTGGCAAAATTTCCCTCTTTGCTCATGTTCAAACCTGTCTGAGAGACATTTTGTAGCACTCCAATATACATGGCAAGACCTTGAGTCATCCCTCTATCTTCTTCCAAGGAACATAACTCTGTTTCTTTGTTTTCTTTTAAAGAACTGACTGTTGACTGTTGACTGTTGAAACTTGACTGTTTTTCTTGCTACATTCCTGTGCCTTCAGCTGCAACTAATCATATTTTACAGTTCTAAAAAAAAAACTTTGGCATTTTAGTGCTTGCCTAATTTTTTGTGTTTTAGGAGAAATAACTGGTTTGTTTTGGATCCTTTGTGTCATTATCTGTTCAAATACAAACCATTTCCACCCTCAAACTTAACCTTAGAATCATATTTTCAATCTCTTTCTAGTCACTTATGATAATCTGCATAGGCCATTAAATAAGTGTTCAAAGTGCTTCCTAAATTAGGCACAAGGCATATGTGAATCTCACATAACAACAGAGCAGAAATAAGATGGTTTATTGTTTAAAAATAGCAAATATTACACTAAACAATACATAAGATAATGACTGCTTTAAATTAAGAAAAAATTGATTATTTTTAATGCCACTAAGATTTTAGTTATTCCTTATTTTGATTTCAAAACATAGGTTTTACCAAAAACACAACCCCTAAATAAATTATTGTAATGTAATATTTACTAAAACTTTTTTTTGTGGCCATTTTCCGTTTATAGAGCAACACAAGCATAATAGAAGTGTAGCACAATGTGACATTAGCTGGCTAATTTAGTTAAGTTAGCATCACAAATTGAAACGCTAACCTCCAGTCATCTCCTTATCAAACATGTCACTTGTGGCTCAGTGGCTGAGGTTATTCATATTTATCTGAATAACAGTGATGGATGAGGTTCACACCATGAATGTCTGTGTTTTATTCATTCAGCCAGCTGACCAGCAGCTTGCAGTAACAGCTGAGGGAGAGGTAATGCTCTTGTTGCTCACAGCAGAATGAAAACACTGCAGTCACGCCAACATTTTGTCTGGCATCTGATCTAAAAAGCTCCTTTCAACGGATATTTATCACATTAGCATATTTTCTATTGGCAGACTTTGTGTGTATTCTAGAAAATTACTTCAAATCCTCAGTTGTCGGGTTTCAAAACCCTTTTTTTTTTTTTTTAAAGCAGTTAGAGACATCTTAATAAAAACCAGAAAAAGGCCGGCGCTGCAAAAAATCCTACATGACAAAGTAGCGAGAAGATGAGCCACCCCTGGTTTTGTTTCTCAAAGCCTGTCACGAAGACACAATTGGTTGTCTCTTATTTTGCTAGACCTGTGGAAAAATATCAAATGTAGCACAGTTTGATATACAAAACAGTGCTTTTGCCTAAAAAAAAAAGCACTTTTAGCTGAGAATTTGTCATACATAGGGACAAAGGATCATACGTCTCGCTGGTTCTGTTTTTCTGTTTCATATAAGCAATATTTTCATATACTGTTCATCAACTAACAGATAAGGGTTTTGGAATAAAATAACTTCTTTCCTGTTTTCCCCCCCAGGGGCTCAACACATAATATTCTGTCATGATCAGGTAAAATGACTGTACAGAAAATAAATGAATGAGAGGTATTCAAAAGGTATTTCACCACGCACGCATGAATGTGCAATAACTGAAATCTATCACCTGTGTCAATCTTGTTCATGAGATGCATATTTGTCAGTCAAATTAGCCTGCTGGCATTTCTGCTGTCATAAAACAAATGAAATAAAAACACAGGCTGGAGTTGACGAGTAGCAAAATCATGTCTGCACTGAGTTGTTTGACTGATGCTTGATTTACCGAGCACACATCTTTAGCTTTACAGCTGCTCAATGGGGTTTCGTTTGCAGCTCGCGACAGTTTGATTCAACGTCAAAAGATGCTGTTTATTCTCGTTCTTATGCCGTGACTACCTGTATAGTTTTAATATTCCTGATTTCCTTTAAAAACGGTGGAAAAGGCTGATTGTAACTTGTCTGTTTTTTTTGTTTGTTTTTTTCATATTAAAAATGTTTTTGCCTTAAAGAAATGCATTTTAACGCAGTTTCCGAAATGTCCAGGCGATTATAATAGATAGTTTTAATTTCCCTAAAAGGGAAAATGTCCGGCGCCGTAAAAATTAATGACTGTGTGAGTAATTTTCTATCGGCAATAAACCAAATGACCACATTAAAAATAAAACATTAAGTCCACGAACCAAGGAGCTCACTCTTCATCACGTATGAACGCATTTCGCAGATTTATCTAAACCAACCCTCATCCGTACCAATATTTTGCGAGTTTATCCGCTCCAACTTTTCCACCAGTTGTCATGAATTTCAGCTAAGCAGTTCTTTTTTTTGTTGTTTTTTTTGTGTGGTAATCCTGACAAATAGAACAGACAGAGGGAGACAAACATATGGGCCTGTTCTCACTTGAATTTGCATCTCCCCTCAGCGTTCCAGCATCTTTTCATCTTAAGCCCTGCAGCTTTGCTGTTTTGGTTTGCTTTCACCGCTCTCATTAGCATCGCCTCTGACAACCGGCAGCGTGATGTACAGCATTTAGCAGCTGGCTTGTCAGACCTTTCCCACTAGAGTAGCTGCAGCCCCAAACAAAGCCACGATGAATGTCAGTATTGGACTTCAATTTGTTGAGTGGACAAATGGATCCCTCGAGAAATGTCCATGCTCCACTGTAAGTGTTTGTATGTGTAGATAAGAAACAGGTTTCTAAAGAGTAGCCCATGCACATCACTGGAGTGACTTGCAAAGGTGTTCGCCGAACCTTGTTCACATTTAGCTACATTTCCACCATAAACTCAAATTAGCAAAATGGCAAAGTGGGAGTAAAATAATACTTTTTTTTTTTAAATAAAAATATGCAAACATTTGCAGAGTAGGCACTTTTTACTTTCACTTGTGTGTTTTGCATTTAAATTGAAAACCATACCAATAAAATAAGCTGTGTTATATATTATTGACATATGAGCTAAACAACAAATGCACTGAATGTTTTTAATCTATTGTTTAGGTTATTCGACCATCAGATTGGTTCAAAGTGCCATTTACCCATTTAGCTTCCAAGTGCTTCAGGAACCCCTTATCCTTCATGTAACATATTTCTTTAGAAATGTGGACTGTTGACGTTGGTGTTGGGGACACTGCAACATTTTGTTTGCTGCATTGGTGTTTGCTGCAACATTTTTTGTATTAAGATGCTATTTCAGGCTTGAATAGCTTTGGATTGGCTAACTCCTTTTGCACACAATAATAGTCTTTGGTAGATCGTTTTTTTGCAGCGAAAATTAATCCCAAGTGAGTCGAGAGAAGCTGCTTTTTCGTCCATAGTTGTTTACGGTTGTAGCTTGTGCATCACAATACTGGGTGTACCAGAAACACAATACGAAAGTTCTGGTTTGGAACTTTTTAATAAAAAAACAAAAAACAATAATAATTGCATTAAAATTTTTAATGTTACTAAAATCTATCTAATTAATTGGTCAAAATGAATGTGCTTATGTCCCAGTTCTTAGAGAGACCTACCACTGGAGAGTGTAGCAGACAATAGTGAATCAAGAACAATGACACTTTTTTCTTTCTTTTTTTTATAGCTGAAGTGAAAATGTTTATCTGGGAATATCTTCAAATCCAATCTATGTTCCAGCCTCATGCTGGAAAACAAGAATGGTATGTATGCTAACTGCTAGCTTGTCAATCTTCATTATGTTTGGGGGCTAAATAAACATCCACACTGCCTTTTCAAGAATTAATTTTTTTGCTTTCACAACATAAATAAACACAACATTTTGTTTGGTAGCATCTCAACTCGCCTCATTGGACTGAACTGCGTGCTGCGGACCAGCAGGGTGTTTTGGGGTTTATTTCATTGGCTTGTGTTTGTTATTATGTGGCAGCCATGTTTGTCTCACGTCTGTTTGATGGTTTTGTTGGTTATGATTTTGAGTCTAGTGTATCGAGTTGACCTCTTCTTTTGGCATGCCTGTTTAAGTGTTGGTTTTAACTATTTTTCATACTTTTTGGGGTAAATTTAAACCCACTGTTTGAATTGGGCACCTGTGTCCTCTATGCCATTCTGTTGTGTACCCGACATACATTAAGGTTTTTGGTTATAGCATGAAAAGACGAAGTTCAAGGTATTGTACAGGTTAACACGGATTGTTTGTTATTCCTACCTTTAATACTGAGATTCATTTGTTGATGTTTTGTTGGTTATCGTTTCACTTTTTAAGCAATAACTGTGAGGCATCATCACAGACGCGATGGTTTCTCATCATTAGTTTTTCTGTCGCTAACAAGAAGCCGGCTGTATTGATCCGTTTTAATACAATGAAGGCGGGGATGGCATGA
This sequence comes from Poecilia formosa, assembly GCF_000485575.1. Lineage (NCBI taxonomy): Eukaryota > Metazoa > Chordata > Actinopteri > Cyprinodontiformes > Poeciliidae > Poecilia > Poecilia formosa. The sequence continues at coordinate 2,259,454 of NW_006800002.1, forward strand.
GACGCTCAAACAAAAAGACCCATTCTCCTCTTCTTCGTGTAAACGTGGAGATTAGTTCGAGCGGGGCGGGGGTAAGTTTGGCTCTGCGGTAAAGAATGAAATCAATGAAACACAGACTCCACTCAGAAAGAGAGGTAACTGTGCATTGACTACAAGCTGCTCACACACTCAATCAGATTAACTAATGAAGCAATTATTGATCCAGCGCGGAGACGGTGGCCGGCCGCAGGGCGAGCCATTAAGTGGATCGTCCTCTCCCTTTGGTCACGCTGAAAAATGTCAGGGTCACTGTGTTTTGCCTCTTGACACAGTTTACCAACGCTCCCGTCTAATCACTCACTTGCCTCCCACGAGGGGCTCTGAAGAGGCTAACGCCTCCGTGGGACGGAGGCGAAACCTGATTGTCACAATGTTCGGAAAAGAGCCAAATTAGCATGCCTTATTTGCTGCATCAACACGGAACTAATTAAGGTACGCAAAAGAAAACCGACATATTGCTAGACGGGAAATAAGTGCCATCCTGTAACCGTCGGTTCAGATTACAGATTTTTCTCTTTGTTGTTGTTGCAATCACCCTGAAAAGGTAGGGTTTAATTATTTTTATGTTAGCAACACACCTCTGGCAAATTAGCTCAAATCTGTAACGCGAACCTGCCGAGGTGAGGAAGTGGAAGATTTTCTGTCTGCAGCGTCCCTGAATTTCAGGAACGTGTACTTTCCTTGCCCTAGTCCTTAGCAACACACTGTTTTGTTTGCTTCCGCGCTCATAGCAGGAGCCGTGCCACAAGATGCCTCACGAAATGTCAAAATAGGAGCCCTCATTCTTTCATCAAATAAAAGACAGCAGGAGCTGGTACAGTTTTCTCCTCTACAACATGATATATTGTAATTCATTATTCTGTGTGTAATCTCTCTCCAGAGTCATGGGGACTGACTGAAAATGCTCTCCTGCGAATACAAAATCAACCTGAACTACAGCTGCGTACAGCTGCGGGGTGGGGTAAAAAAAGAAGAAAAAAAAAAGATAGCCTGATGTGAAGTTTTAGCAAAGACTTCTCACAGACTCTTGGTCTTTTCAATATTTAGTCCTTGAGCATGCCTCACCTGAAATCCCAATTATGACAGGGATGTTATTGTTTGGTAATTGAACACAATGCTCCAGGCTTGGTCATCAGTCACTCTCATTCACTTTCACCCACACTCACACATGAAAAAGTAAATAGTTCTTTTTCTTTCTCACACACACACACATTCTCTCTCTCTCTCTCTCTCTCTCTCTTTCTCTCTCTCTCTCTCTCTGCGCACTGAGGCAGGGAAAATATTGCTTTGCGGTTAACTTCTAATCAAATTGCATTAGGTTTTCACAGCCTGCGCCCTCACTCCATTTGCACAAACCATCACAGACCTTATATGAATTTCACACCCAGGGTGAGGAATACTTACTTCTTCACCCCCAATAGATTCCTGCTCTAGCCCACCACACACATGAGTGTGCATCCCCTCACGCCCCCCTCACACACACCTCCCACACCCGCATGCAAACACACACACTCTCACATGCTTGCATGCGCACAATTTGTGATCAGACAAGCATGATCATGCAGTTACAGCCCAGTGGTGGATCATTTTATTTGCAGTAAGTGAGGTTTTAATGACATTTTACATGGTCTGCTGTTATTTTTTTAACCAACTTCTGAAGTGGACCTGAAGAGGCCGTCACTGTTGTAGCAGGGTGGTATGTTTTGCAGCGCACAGGTTCTTTCAAGTCATAACTCGCATGGCATCGTACGAACTGCATTCACGATTATCAAATCATAAAATTATGCAGATGCTTGAGTTCATTTTAATGAAATGAACTGCAAAAAGTTGGTTTAAGTCATATTGTCGCCTTCCTAAAGTAATGACCCAAGTCATTTTTTGCCAAAAGTTATCACTTCTGCTGAGTCAAGATGATGATATTTCATTAAGTAATTTCTGTTTACTCCATGTTGAATTTTCCTCATTCATCATAGTTTATCAAGGAGTTCAGCAGGCTTGAGTGCTTGGACCTTTTCAATATTTTTGTATTATAATTTTTTATTTTTCATCTTTTTTGCCAACAGTCATCACCATCTTCGTTATCTCTTTGAAGAATCTAAATTAATGAGTTGAAACAACATTTAATTTCCCTTTCAGATAAATAAAGTATTATTGAATTGAATTTTTGGCCAGCAACAAATGTAAGTTGTTACGCAGATGATGCTCTGTTTTATAGCACTCTCTATAGTTATAAACACGTGCAAAAGCCTAAAGATACACATGTACAAAATTGCTGGCAACCCTCTATTAATTACTGAAAAACCCACAATTGTCACGAAAATAAGTTGAAACAGGCAAAAGTCATAATGTATAAAAATTTACTGAAAATGAACCAATGAAAATCAGAGCTTGCTTTGGTATTGTTAAACAGAATAATTTTAAGAAACTAATGAAACGGGTCTGGACAAAATGATGGTACACATACATTTGTTGCGCAACTTTTAGGCAATCACTGCAATCAAATGATTTGTGTAGCCATCAATAAGGCTTCTGTCCACAGGTCTAGCTGCCTCAGGTTTGAAGGTTTCCTCCTCCAGATGCTAAGTTTCAGCTTCTTCAACAGATGTTCACTTTTAATTTTTTTTATTTTTATTTTTTGAAGGTTGTCCTGGGCTCTTTGGTTGCCATTTGTATTATCCTTCTCCTCAATTTGTCATCGGTTTTCCTCCTGAGATCACGGTCAGGGCATTTGGATCCAGTCCCATGGACCTTAATCTTCTGAATATTATGTGCAACTGTAGTCACAGGAGCATCAAGCTAATTAGTGGTGGTCTTATAGCCTTCACCTTTAACATGTTTGTCTATAATTTTCCTTCAAGTCTCTCCTGGGACAACTCCTTCTGTATTCAGTGTGGTGCGCACTGTGTCACCAAATAAGCACAAGGACTACTTGTCACCCTTTAAATGGGCAGACTGACTGATTACAAGCTTGACAACACCTGCAAAGATAATTGGAGGACACATTTCTGAAAAGTGTCAAATTATTTTCAATCTTTTTTTAAAGGCCTGATTCATTGGTTTTTTTCATTTTTCTGTTGAACTACATTTGAAAAGCAATGTATGATTTCCATGATTTCAGTCAGTTTTTTTTTTTCATGTGATTTCAGTGACAGTTGTGGGCTTTTTGGTCATTAAAAGAGGGAACGTTTTTGTTCAGTAAAAGTTTACAGACATGAACTTAAAAAGTAAAGTTGGAAAGGTACTTTAGCTGTACTTAAGGAGATATTGCTAAATGTACCAATACGTTTAGCAATAATGATTTTGTCAGTAATAATTATTTCTTATTTTTTTTAACCCTTTAATTGGCATCCTCAGATGCACAAATGTAAGTCATTGGGTCCATCAGGACAACAGTGTGTCATCATAGCAGTTAAGGGGTTAACAAATTTACGGCACTTTGCTGAGACCCTTCTTTACAATTTATTTCAAGGTTTGTTTATATATCTTTATCAGTCGTGACAAATGTTGAAGAGGCCACTGACAAATTTCATCAAGTAAAATACGTTGGAGGCTTGTCCTATAAAATTCATAAGAAGCCTGGCTGAGTTTCATATTCTGTTTCTAAGATTAAATGAGAAGGACGCCGATGTCTTCAGAGTGAAACCGTCTTGTTGTTTAATTTTTCAAGATCAGAGCCTTCTCTTCTCCCTGTAAAAATCCAGAATAAACCTACAAAAAGATTTATTCTTCTAACATACCAAAAGCTCTTAATCACCACGCTCCATTCTGCTCCAGAGACTAAAAAATTTCCATGCTTTCCCAACAGTCATTGCTCTCAGACTTTCAGGTCCAGCTGTGGTTGTCGGAGCATCTGAGGCAGAGCCTTCAGTTATCTTATTCTCTTTGCTCTCTGTGTGAGTGAGACATTGTGAATAAAGTTGGGTTGAAGTAGACTGTAGATCTCTGGAATTGAATTAGGCCATTTTTTCCTCCTGCCCCCTCCAACTTGCTTATTTTGGTTCAATGCCATGAAATTACATTTGTCCTCAATTGGCACCATCTAAATAAACAGTTTTTAGCTGAATTAAAATAATATAGGAGTAATTCAGAGATCTGCCAGCAGGACTCGCAGCCAAAAGAGGGGGATGTTCATGAAAACAAAAGCTGTCTTTGTGCCATTATTTCCGTTTAATGGACAGTCATTATCTATTATAGTGGTATTGCTCTCGACTGTGTTGGGAAATAATTGAAAAGTAGGGAGATATGAGCGAGAGTTTCATTAATTAATAATGAATTTTTTATTTATGCGGACATTTCCTCTTCATTATAATTAACATGCTGCTTTACCGTCGGCTTTATGTTCTTTTGCCTGACGGGCACAGCAGCAGAGTGACGCCCGCCCGCATGAAACAACCCTGAAAATACATGCGTGTTCATGCAGTAGCGTGTGAGAGCGCGTATCGGATTCAGTAAAAAGGGGGGAAAAGGTACAAAAAATGTGGTTCTGACACTTTCCATCATAGGAAACATCTTCTTTAAGTCAAATTTCTGTGGATTTCATCAGTGAATTTTTTTTTAAGTACGTCAGCAGCACTTTGAAGCTGCTTTAGAGATTCTGCTAACATTCTTTTGCAGGTTAAAAATACCTAATTTCTCTGATGGGATCTCTGAGCTATTACCTTGGTGTCAAATTTCAGTTTGTTTTTTTTTTTTCCCTTGCATTTAGGAAACCTTGTTCTTTAACTTTTTCCTGTGCATGATCAGACACTGAACAGTTTTTGGAAACATGAAGGTTATTAAAGTTGGATTTAGTTTCAGATATAGTTTATTCATATGGTACGAATTCACAACTAATGCCATCTCTAGGCGCTTCCCAAGACAAATAGGTCAAATTAATATCCAATATCACCAAATCCAGTTTGATTGGAGTTTTGATTCATACCAATCCGAGCCATTCCTCTAAAGTTTTATCATACAGCTGGACCCTAAACCAATTGCACACTTTCCAGTTTAGTTATATTACAGGGCAGTAATATAACTATCTGTTTCTATCTGTTGAACAAATGCTTTAAGTTATTTTGCACTTCTTACTCATCCATACATCAATGCATCAGTTGAAATTCAGAAATGCTTTATTGATCCCAAAGTGAAATAAAATGTTAAAGTGTTATTGTAGATGGTGATGGTTGTGGGAAGGAAAGTTCTCCTGTAGTGGTCTGTGTTGCAACGAATTTGAAGAAGCCTCCGACTGAAGACGCTCTGTTTTTCTATGACTGTCTCATGAAGAGTATGGTCAGGGTTGCAACAATAATGAACTCTGTCTGGTTAATTCTCAGGATGCCATCCCATAAGTTACATGGTCTCTACAGTGATGACTGGGTTTGTTTCAGACTCTCTGTTCTGGGAGGTATACTCAGAAAACCTTCTAGTACCTTAACAGGTGCTAGAAGCATCTCAAGTGATTCCCCTGGGTGTGGAAAAGCAGTGGTGCTCTACTCTTTGCTCCTCAATCTGTCTTTAAGGGTGAGTCCTCCCACCCTGCACAGGAAGCTCATTTCAGCCATTGATCTGTGGGATCTTGTTGTGTCAGTCACAATCCCAATCTCATCACTGTAACTGAGGGTCAGTAAATCAGGAGCTTTGCTTTTTGGCTCAGATCTTTATTTTACCATGACAGCCCTGAGCTATCTATTCATTACTGCAAGTAAGACTCCGATTCGTCTATCTTCTGGTACTTTCTTCCATCATTCAAGTGAGACACGAAGATGCTTTGCGTCATCCACTTCAGACGGAGACTCCCACCAGACCCGGCGGGAGCATTTTACCTTTTCCGTTTGAGACCGTCGCCTCAGACCGCTTCCCCCACTCAGCCATGAACCACGGAAGTGCACTTAAAAGGTGATTATGTGAAGACAACAACAAAACAACATTGTCTGCAAAAAACATAAATCAGACCCAGAGGCTTCCAAACCACAACCCCTCTTCTCCACAACGACACACAGAAAACCTGTCTGTCAACACTGCAAAGCGGATCAGTGACAAGATGCACCTCCGGCAGAGTCCAACCTGGACTGGGAACAATTTCAGACTTTGCACTGAGGGTGCCGACAACACTTTTGTTTTGGTTTTACAAGGACTGGACGGCCGGTAAAAGCATCCTAGGTGCCCCTCACTCCCTAAAAATGCTTTGGGTGGCAAACTGTTAAACTCCAACCTTATCTTCTTCTAAATCTGGAGAGTCTTTGGAATAGTGTTCCTACTAAGCTGAGAAATGGTGAAATATTGTTTCAAAACCAAAAGTTATCTAAAATTTAAAAAAGGGACATTTTCATGACTCGTTTTCCAAGCACTGTTGCGTTCAGAACATTTTTTTTTTCTTTTGACAAAAACACATCACTTATCGTAGCAGGCAGAAAAATTCTCTGTAGTTGCTGTGAGGGTATGTCAGATGTTTAAAAGCAGAAACATTTCTTTCTTTCATTCTCTTGAATGACTAAACTATGTAATTTTTGGAGTCAAACTGCTGGGAAAAAAAAGTGAAAATGTCACCTTGCTATCTTTTCTCTTTCAACATAGCAGTCTGGTGGGATAATCACTTAAAAATGGCCAGATTCCAGGAGAAAATTTTGAATTCTGCTATTAAATAATACACCAGAAGCGGGTATTCTGGAGGGCATTAAAACTATTAAAGTTTAAGCAAGCACACCAGCTGTCTGAAAGTTGGTAAGTGTAAGGTTTTGTGCGAGTTTGACAAGGTCCAACTTGTGATGGATGGATGACAAGCAGATCCGGACTTGCCATGAAGTAGACGGTTAGGATCCCACGGTCACTAGGAGGCCCTGAGACTGACGCAATGTAGACTGACTCACTGTTGAGTCAAAACTATAGAACCTACATAACATAATTCTAATCAACCAGAAGCTGCTCAAAAAGGTGTTCGTTCTGTGTCTCTGTCGGAGGAGGAATAAAGAGAGTGGTTGTTTCACGGGCTTCCTCCAATAGCCGAAGAAAGATTAGCGTGATAAGTCTATGTTGGTTATAAAGCACAAATAATTAGCTTTCAGAAACTGTTGACATTTTTCTGACAACTCAAACTAGTCCAAAAAGACAAACATTTTCTTGAAGTTTATTGATTCGGGGTGTTTACACACCTGATTGTCTGGTAGATTCGGTTCAATTGGGAACCAAAATTGCAACGTTTTTTGTTTTTACCATTTTCAGCTGGTGCAGTTCTCTTTCCCATTGCACTGTGTCAAAGCGATCCAAACTAATTGAGAAACCTGTTCACCTCCTTGCCTGTGGTGGCGCTGCACCAAGAACCACTGAGGGAAGCGACAGGAAAACTTCAGAAGACGTGCACAACTTCCTTCCTCACAAAATGTCAATCCAAATGGAGTGGCATCAGATTTTAGTGGTTGTAGGATTTCTCTTTTGTCTGTGGTAAAAGACCACAAAACCATTTCCTCCTCTAGCATTAGACTCCTCCTTCTGTTTTGGTTCGATTTACTCAGAATGTCCTGCACTGTAGTAAGTTTCCTGCTTTTTTTTAGCCATCTCCGGTCTGCTCCCATCCACATATGTTTTAAAACCTTACCAGAGTTCACTTTAGTCGAACTGATACCTCGGTTTTTAGGCGGACCAGAGTTTGTGTTTTTTGACCGCATCAGAGTTTGATTGCGCACTCGCACCTCCCCAAACAAGTTGGACTTTGGAGACAAATGGACTAAAGTTTAATTAAAGCTGGCTAGACGAGGCTCATGTGAATGCACCCTCGGTCGATGACCTTTGTTTTGTTCATTTGAAATTCCTTCCTCAGTACATTAAATATTGCTAGTTTATGTGTGTGTAAACCTGCTTCATACTGTGGGAGTCTGCCTGAAATGGACGACCAGATGTGTCTCTGGTCCAACACAAATGAATCAAACATCTGAATTATTTCCCCAGTATTCAGTCAGGTTTCTGCAGACTCCTGCCAATGATGTTGAGATTTGATTCAGGCGTGTTGAAGCAGAGAGATATGTAAAAGTTGCAGAACAACGCAGAAAGGAGTTGAAGACCCATGGACGATGTTCAGTGAGTCTTACTGGAAAACTGAGCGATAAATGTTAATTATTTTTATCAGTATAAATGAAGCACTCTACTATAGATGCTATCTTTATTTTCTATGTTACTCTAATGGCAGCATTACTGACTGAAGTTCAGTATAGTTGAGTGAGCAGTGAAGCACTTTGCTCAAGAGCTGAGTTCTTTATATGTTGGTCTAATTTGCCTTGGCTAGAAAGTAACAACACTTTCTAGTATTGTTACTAGAAAGTATTGAATATGTACTTAACAGTTCAGATGTTGCTGTAAATGAATCCTGTGGCAAGTTATGTTCAAATAAAAGAACAATGTTGACATATTATGATCTTTATTATCTAGTGAATACCACTTTCAGCTCATTTTTTTTCATATATATTTTTATATATTTTCATATATATTTCAACCATTATTTAAATGTATATATTCTTGTTTACTTCAAAGAGCTGCTAATAATACATGATTTTAACATTTCTATGTCTGGAAAAAAATTTAGCAATAGATGGGTTAATCCCTTTTAAGGTATATCTGGTTTTGGAACTGTTAAAATATGCAGTTATGTGTGATTTTTAGAGAGGATCCAAAGTGTTTGTGAATTTTAGCTAGTCACAGACTCTTGTGGTCCCTAATCTCTTGCGAGTAGCAGGGCCTCACTGTAGATGGTGCATCACAGTTTGTTTTATGGGGTTGTGCATCTGAAGACTAGTATAACAACAATGCCTTAAGGTAACGGAGTGTGTGTGTGTGCGTGTGTGTGTGTGTGTGTGTGTGTGTACGTGCGTGCGTGCGTGCGCGTGATTACTTGTCGCCTCTTATAGACTAGCAATCTTTCTGTATTATCATTACATGTATTGTTATACCAGTATGTATGTTTAAAAGAGAATTCACAAATGATAAACATTACATGTTTTGACTAATTGTAAATGTCTAATCACAATAATGCAGAATTATGGAACATTTTAAAACATGCTATAGCAAAGTCACAATTATTACCATTATGGTTATTATTACTATTAGTAGCAGTTTTGTTATTATTGCCTTCCTTCTTCTTACTGTTGCTGTGTTTACATTATGTTGGTAAGTTACTGAATAAATCATACTTCTTAAAATAATTGAATAATCTATCCCAAGAAATTGTTGCAAAGCAAACTTTTTCATCACCTCAATTATTATATTCTTACTCCTGTTAGCTTTACCTTCCCTGTGATTAACTTTTAAAAGCAGGTGGGAGTTGTTTTCGTTTTTTTTTTTTTAAGAAGTGCTGCTTTCCTCCAAGTGCCCCTTTGAGTTCTAAATGTGTGTGCAGACTGAGGATGAGAGTGAATGAATGAGATGAGGGTAAGGGAGAGAAACGAGGAGTTGGAGATGAGAGAGTACAGAGAGGCGGTGGTGGGTTGGGGGGAGGGGGGGCTTAAGGAGGCCGGTGTGATGGGGGTGCACTTATATATACGTGTGTGGGAGGAAGGAGGGGAGTGCTGCTGGAGGGGGGAAAGCAGGGAGGGAGAGAGCGGGGAGGCGGGCAGGGGGTGAGTATCGGAGGCGGAGCCGCGCGCTGGATCCTCCGCCCTCGCGCTCGTCTGCGAGCCCCTTGCAATTACCTGTTTGAGCAGAGCTGATGTGAGCGCGAGTTGGCGAGCACATGCCACGTTGGGAGAGGAGCCAAGACTAACCAGCGCGAGCGAGTGAAGCGAGCCGGGCGCGCGAGGACTCTTTGATTTAATCCACCTGCTTAAATAACTACAGTAAAAGAAATAAAATTGTGAAGTGGGTTTTAACAAACCTTCGAATCAGAAACAAAGCTGACTAAGGATCTGTGAGAATAGCCAGGATGATGCACTTGTTGTCCCTCCTCTTCTCCGCGCTCCTGTGCCAAGGTAAGCTAATTTTTTTATTAGTCGGGGGTTACTGCATGGTGGTAGGAGAGGTGGACGCAGGTAAATGCGTGAAAAGTGCTTTCTCTTCCTCGCAGGTGCAGTCACAACTTCAACAACAAGAAATAAACAGAAAAGACGAGGTTTTTAAATCACATTCTTAAGTTTGAGCTCTCGCTGATAGCCTGTTTGCTTTAGACAAGCTTTAGGGTAGGTCCTTCAAACATCTACATTTGACTATGATTCCCTCACTTACCCTTTTTTTTAAAAAAAAAAAAAATCAATATCAACTCTTTACCGTATTTTAAAAAAAAATGCCCGGCTTATATCGATAGGTGACTTATTACTATCTATAAAGTCATTATGTGCACATTGTGGATCTGTGAGGTGGTCATCACTCACTCCTGATATGTGCTCAATGATTATGATGATCTCATTAACATGAGTCATTTTTCCGTGTGTGTTTTCTGTCCTTGTTAACAAGCAGGCTGTTGAGACCGAATGATGCCGGGCTCCTGCATGATTTATGATAATTATGGGCTGTCCGTGCGAGGGAAGCATTCCTTACATGCTCTGTCTAGTAATTACACATAGGGATGTTGGCAGGAGTGTAGGCTTGTGTGAGTGAATGGAGCCTTTAGTTTTAGCAAATCAAGTGGAATCTTTTGTTTTTAAGCCAGAAAGTATGTAGTGAAAGTGATTGTCTTCTTTTATGAGGAGGGAATGCATTTAAATATGGACAAAGGATGTGCGCCTATGTGTTTTGCACATGCTTTGCATTTGTGGACATGTCTGCGGCTCTTTGTAGTTTTCCATTTTGTCTGCTCTTGTTGGGTCAACAGGTAGCAGCACCATGTGTTCTCATCACTCCGCCTGGCTGCAAGCAGAAAGCCATAAGCTCAGAGCATTTCCTGGGATAAGAGAGGGGCGGGGAGGTTGATCCCACTCTGTTTCCCTTCGCCTCGCTGCTCAGCAGTGGCGCCTGTTGTTGTAAAAGAACACCGCAAAGCACCTTTCAGCCAAATCCAGGTGCTTCATTTGAATGGAAATTTAAAAAAAAAAGGAAAAAGAAAGAGGTCTCTTAATGGCTTTACGTCATTGTGTTGCTACTGTGTGCCGTGGGCTTTCAGATGTCCTCCAGAGTTGGTCATGATGTGAGCAATTAAATAGTTGAAACATTTTGTCTTTGCTCGCAAGATCGTGAGAAAAGCAGTCACAGTGATTAACACGATGTGAGAAAACTACTCAAAAGCTCTTGCTAAACATTTGGGAATGGCAGTAATAAGGCTGCTGCAGAGCTTGTTTCAAAAACTGTTGGGGTTTATTTGATTTGAAGAGATCACATTTATAACAGCTGCGAGTGCTTGAGCTTCAAACTCCGAGCAACTGCTTGCAACCAGATACAGCAGGAAAGCAGGAGTCAGTCCTGGGACAAATACTCCAGAAAGATGCATCTGTTTTTTTGTTCACTGCCTCAGCTCCACCCTTCCCCCACCACCACTTCCCCAACCACCACTCCCTCCTGCACTGCCCGTCCCAAACAGACAGACCGACAGACAGACAGTGCCTCGGTGTCACAGCTGGTCTTACTTGTCGGGCAAGTGGGGGCTCTTCTCTTGCTAATGGGCTAATCTCGCGCTGGGAGGGGGTCACCCAATTCCACCTGAGAGTCATTCACTCGCCACTCTTTCATCTCCTAACTAGGTTATGTCAAGGCTTGCCTGATGTTTGAATCTCAGGAAAAAGGGATTGAAGGGCTTTAATTGCATGTTTGGGTTCTGAGCTTAATTTCCCACAACTGTTCATTTGTGCCCCGTCTCTTGAAGACCGCTTGCAGTCGGGTTTCTTCCTTTTGAAAAGCGATTCCTTTGTGCAACTCGCAAGTATTGTGTCCCCTTCATGCAAAATTCAGACGCAGTCATGAGAGGGATGGGGAGCCATCCGAATCATGACTGAACAGAAATCCCAGAGCTTTACTTCCCATTTCGATATGCTGTTTAACTCTTCACCTCCTAAAACACTTTTCTGTGGACTGGAATACGAAGGTGGAAAGCTGCCCAAGTGGCGTGATGCGACTAAAAATTAAAATCGACCTGATTAAAAATAAATAAATAAATAAATAAAAAAACACACAAAAATGAATAGCTGCACTTTTATTTTGGTGGCAAGTTTTGACTTGAGGCTCAGTTAACTTATTGGGTTGATAACTCTCCTGGTGACTTTAATTAGTTTCACTCCAGATTAGTTGAATCTGGAGGCTAAAGCTGGATGGTAGTTCAACAGAAGCTAATGTCAGTGTGGACATCCACCCTCTTCAAACAATTCCCGCCTGACTAAATGTCATTGGGGTCTCTGTGAACACTGTTATACAAATGTTTGAACCTCTGCTGTGTTTACATTAGGTGGTCATTTGCAGAAGAAGAGCTGATAATTATTTCCACAGGAAATTGAGGTTGGAGGGGGCGGTGTTCCACCAGTGATCGTCCTGCGTGAAACGCATACAGAGAGTTTCCTAATGGTTGAGGTCTAACATGATGTTTAAAAAACACCTAAATGCTTCCCTTCTTGTCTTGTACATTTGAACCCACTGTGTAGCATCTCATGAGGCGTACCTAACTTTGCGCTTGCGTCTAACTAAAAGTAAGGCAGTGTAAAAATCAATAAAACAGCATTCACTTGGTCCGATAAAAACCTGCTCCTTGTCTGAACAGAGTTGAGGCTTACCGGAAGTTGCGCGCACTGTTAGTAACCATCCCCCACTGCGAAGAGATAAGTGCGAGTTGAACGAGACTAATTAAGCATTTGGAAAACTACAGGCAGACTACAATTCTGATAAAAAAAAACAAAAATGCTGAAATTTAGCAAAACCTAGTGTTCATACAGACTTCTGTTTCATACAACTTGGATCTCAAAAGGTTCATACCGTTCTACAGGAAGAATATTTCTGTGACAGGTAGAAATTATGTTTCACACAGGAAGATTATCGATGGTGCTCCACCTCTGTGTACAAATTCATTGGGTTATCTATGAATAACAACACATACAAAGGTTATAGCAACTTATAAGATGGCTTGTGACTAAACCATTATGAAGTTTTTGTTTTTTTAGTAGACCAGTAATTTTAAGATGGTAGCAATCCGCTTTAGTTTTGGGACGTCTTGGACTAGCCGTTAGCTTCAGGTTTGGGTTCAGCTACTCTAAATATTCACAGAGTTCTTGTGCAAATAACTACACATGACTGCTGATTAGAAGTCACATTAATGACCTAAATATTTGTCCTGTAGTTGAACAGTGTGAACCTTTTGGGATTGTTTTAAAGGGAAGTCTGTATTGGTCTTTTGTTTTTGTTATCTGTTAACTTCAGAATCTGGCACAAGCTATATGCTAAGTAATCGTAGGATTACACCAGATGCAAACAAGGCAGTGGTTTAAAGGTCAAAAGAATAACAGCTGTTTGAAATAATAGGATTATTTTTATCAGAATTGTTTTAAGATGGTAGAAGTCTGTTACAGTCATGGTCACTCTCAAGCTAGCTGCTAGCTTCAGCTCCTGGGACCAACTTACCTAAATAATCATCGGCTTCCATGGAAAAACCTGCCCAGTACAAATTTGACTGTGGTCTAACATTTCTTTAAATTGAGAGACTATAAAAGCTGTGCGATTTTTGAGATTAGAGTCGTTTTAAGATGGCAAATGCTCTCCTTTTCTTGGTCCCTCCTGGACTAGCCATTAGCTCCAACCTCCAGGACCAATTATGCAAATAACTACCTAATGCAAAAATGAAACCAGTTTCAAGGTTCATTCAATAACCATTGCATTTGAGACTGAAGCCATTTTAACTCATTGTTTTGGCTACTTTTGGTGTAACTGTGAGTCTCAACTAATCTGGATTCATTCTAAATAAATAAGCCGAAGGAGCTGCAATATTAAGTTTGCATAACCTTGCTTCAGACATTCTGAAATGTCCCTTTAAAGGGAATAAATGGGCTGCAAATCCATGTAGTCTAACTAACAGCATCTTAAAGGAACAAAAGGAACATCAGCCCTATTAATCCACAGTTTCCCTCACTTCTTATAATAAGAATGCTTGAAATGCTCCCAAAAGTGATATCTATGCACGTTATTGTCCTGCTGGCTGCTTAACCCAAATTTAGCTGCTCATGATGTCTCTCAAAAGGCTCTAAAGGCCTCTTAGTGCTCAGTTGCGAGTGAGAATGTGAAGTGGACCCCTTTTTTTTTACCCTCATTTCACACAGTTAGCACACTTGTGTTTTGGATGAAAAAGACCACGGATAAAGGGAGGCAGACGCTATTACTTATCCAAGAAGCACAAAGAAAGTGAGATATAAGAAGGAGACAGATGTTCGCTGCTGAGAATAAGGTTTGTGTGTGCTTATTTGTGTGCACCTTGCGCTCCACTGGCCTTGATCAGAATAAGAAATGAGCGGAAAGTCTGAGCAGAAGGCAGAGCTGTTGCTGGTGGAGAGAAGGATGGTGGGGGAAAAGCGAGGCTCCTTTAAAAAAAGGAAAACAAAAGAAAACCTGAGGCCTGTTCAGGCTGATGAGGTCATACTGTAAATTAAAGCAGCATTTGCGGCTGGGAGCCCCATGTCATTTCTCACCAGGGGTCCAGGATTCCTAGCATCGCCCCTGGTAGCAGCGCTCCATTACCAGACCATAACAACCAAGCCTAAATTACTTCCCCCCCCCGATCTGCTAGCTTCACTATTACGATTACGACCAACTAAAAGTAACGCAAAAAACAACTTGGAGTACCAACAAAATAAGAGACACAGATGTTGCGTCGTTTTTGATTAAAACTCCCGAAAGAGCCGGTTTTATTACACATCTAAAAGTGGGTAAGCACACATTAGAGCGGCTCGTTACCCTGCTCTACTTCTCCGAGATGGAAAAGACGCTTCAGATACCGGCGTTTCTAAGAAATCAGGCCGGTGCGTCTTCTCCTCCCTGGAGAATTGATGCTTATATCGTGTGCATCCTTACCATATGGTGCTCTGCTTTGGGTCTGCTCATTAATACTGCACACCTCAAATTAGAGGTAGACTAATAATATATACAGTGCAGATGAGGACAGTTTTTTTTAAACTGTAATTTTTCATGTTTAGAATGTACTCGACACATTGATTTTCTTTATTTTTTTTTTTGGTTCTTTGTCTGTACCCCCTTACACTGTGAGCAGTGAGTGGATGTGCTCAGGCTTGTATCTACCCCACAGCAGGACACCGAACAGGTGGAGGAGTGTTGGGATTTTTTTTTTTTTTTTGTGCCTGAGGAAGGGGGGAGGGTATCTCTTTATGATCCAATGCTTGTGTGTACAGTTGTTGGAAGAACAGCTTGTTCTCATCACTCACCTTGAACGGAAAGATAACTCCAAGTCTCATTTGTTCGGGACTCTTAAATAGATTGTGTCTTCTTTTTTTTAGATCACTTTTGACTAGTAGTGTAGCGAAGCATTCAGCTCTTGAGATTAGAATCATGATACTGGATTCATGAGGATGAAACCCAAAGTTTGGCAATGTTTTTGGGAATTTTAAAACTCCTTTTTTGTTTTAATTAATCAATAATAAGATTTGGAAAAACCCATCACGCAGTTTAGTTTGATATGTCTGTTTATTTTTGTCTTGTGTTGATGCCTAAAAATGATTGAAATTTCTCCTTATAGAATTCAGGTTTGATTAGTTGAAGTATTTTATATGTAGAAAAAACTTAACAAGCATTTTAGCTTAGCAACAGTGAGAAGCTACAAAGCACTTGCAGTAAGTCAACCATGATTTTCTCTCATTGCTCATAAATTGTTTGCATTGTGAACATCATGCATTAAATATTTATTTTTTCTACTATGCAGCCAAGATGAATTGATTTAAAAATAATATTTAGATGTGTGTTGTTGGCCCAGTTGCTACTTTTGTTAGCCGACTCGCTCAATCCATCTGGGGAGGAGAACTGTGGTGTGTCCTCTTTTCATCCAGAAATGCAAACAGAATTAGAATTAAAACTGGGAATCTGAACCCGAAGCCCAAAATTAATCCACAGCTCAGCATACACACCTGCAGCTGTATAACTTCTGTATGTTCCTTTAGTGTTTGACCACCTAATATAGATAAAAAATACACTCTTATTGACTTGCATTGTCACTAGTAGTTGGCACCAAATAATCCTGCTGGCATTCAGACTTGGATCCAAGCCCCAACCTCCTGGACAATTCACATGCTCCGCTTCTTCCTCTTGCTTCCAAGTCAAGGTGTGTTCACACCAGCCCTGTTTAGTCCTCTTTAATCGAACTCCAGTTCATTTGCCAGTGGGGCTACTTGTTCAGGCTGATGAGGTCCAGTTTGTTTGGGGAAATGTTTGGGGAAATGCGAATCAATTGAACTCTGACGCGGAGCAAAATAAACTCTGGTCAACCTAAAAACCTAGCTTTTGGTTTAGTTTAAGTGAACTCTGCTGCGGTTCAAATGCATATGTGAGCATCGAATAGACCGGCGACCACTCTATAAGTAGAAAGCAAACGATAAAGCTGGGCATTCTGGGTAAATCCAACAATTGGGTGAGTCTGACACTAGCGGGAGAAATGTCTCTTGGTCATTTACAAAAGAAGAAAGTTGCGCTCAGTGTCTTCTTCAGTGAGTTGTTTTTGTCATTTCCTTCTGTGGTTCTTGGTGCAGCGCCACCACAGACAAGTGAGTGAACAGGTTTTTCAAAGTTTGTTTGTTGGACACAGTGCAGTGTGAAAGCGAACCAGTCGAACTGATGCTACCAGACTATCAAGAATCTCGACTATCAAGATGTAACAAGGTGTAAAGCATCATTGTATCAGTGTTTGCAAAATCAAAACCTCAAAATATTATTTGAAAATGTTGCGATTGTTAATAAATTCCAAATATAATGAGTTCACAGTTAGCATGCCAATAAGATAATCCAGTTCATAGGAAGGAGTCTTAAAGCATTAGATTCCCATATCAGACCTGGATTAAAGTAATTATTTAAAGTGAATTACAAGGCAGATTTCACTCTGGTTAAAAGTATTGTGTTTTTTTTTTGTTCCCAGATCTCGTACCAGAAAACACAGTTGCACTCCTATCTTGAAAATCTCATCACCTTTCAGATGAGACGCCATGGTGGAAATACGAGCCAACATGTGAACATGCTGAGTTTTCTTGACATGTCACACAGAGCAATTCCCTTTCTGCTAGGTTCACAGAGCCGGGAGACTTATGACTGTCCTTGCCTTGAGAAAAACAAAAGACTTGTGTGGCAAAAGTAATCACTCTCAGGCGACGACTCAATAAAGGAAGGGTCCTTTGTTCGCCTGCAACAGTTTTACACACAGGATTATCAGTGAAAACAGCGGCGAGTGAATCTTAATTACGCTTTGGTGATTGGCTTGCCCCACTTTGAAGGCAGAGCGTGAGAGATATATTCAATTTTAATCATCTCTACCAAAACTGCCTTTTCAGCTCCTCGTTTCTGATGTAATTAGCCGGTCAGGTCAAAAAAAAAATAGTTGGGAGTTTAGCTCATTATTTAGTCTTCACAAATCGAGTAAAGTAAAAATAGAGATAAACAAAAAATAATTCCTCTCCCCTCAACATTTCCTGACTTTCCTCACTGCTCACAGGTTTGCCTTGCAAATGGTTTATTTGTTATCCAAGAGGAAGGAGTATAAAAAAAATCTATTGTCTCTGCTTTAACAGCAGAAAGGTGACTGCTCTGCACAGTTGTGCCTCTTTCTCTGTGTGGGAACGCACCACCATTGAAATGCACGAAGCCGGTCTTGGGTTTTGGTAAAAGACGAACGGTGCTCTGAAACTCTAACCCTTGTTTCGTGGAGGGGGTAACAAAAAAAAAAAAAGAAGTGAGGTTGTTTCTGTCTTTTGTCATTGACGCTTCCCCCTCCGGCTTTTGCTGGATTCCTGCGGACTCCTGCCGACTGTATTGTGAGGGTGGCTCTTTTTAAACAAATGAGTATATGATAGTGACTTCTTGCTCCCGCTTCTTTCTTTGTCATTAATATGGAACAGCACACACCCCCTCGGAGGGGGAGAAGGAGGGAGGCGGCGCAGAGTAGCTGCCGCCGGTCCCGGCAACTCACATGTGCAACCTGGAGAAGCGGGAGGAGGGAGTCTCTCTGCTCCGTATGAAAAGCCTGGTGCCACACCCATCCCTAACAGGGCCTAGATCTTTGTTCAAATTTTCCATTAGTCGTTGCTCCATTTTAATGAATTCTTCGACTGCCTCCCTAACCCCCCCACCATTAAATGTGATGGTAATGAATCACGAGGACAAATGAGGAATACCACAAATTGGCAAATTACATGTATATGTGATTTGCCAAAGAGCGGAATTTGCTAATTCCGCTTTTTATTTTTATGAAAAGCGTTTAATGGACTTCTGTGGTCACAGTTCCTGGATGAAATCAGAGATAAAGTGGTTCCCGTTACTGTTCTCCTCCTGGCATAAAAAGTAAAGATGCACCAGTACACTTTTTTTCACTTCCGATACCAACGCACATATTTGACGTTTAGCATTGTCTGATATCAAGTCGATACAGAAACTGAATTGACTTAAAATGTTTCTTTTTTTTTAAAGAGAAAAATGTACTGAAATACTAATGTATTTGATATCTCTTCAGTCTAGCGCATCCAGATCATTGCATCTCCATATAAAAGTGGGTCATAGTGGTGAACCTTTAATATTTATGCCTTAAAGTCATCCTTTCTAACTATTAATGAGTCTCCTGGCATGCGAGGAGTTTTAATTTCGTTTATATTAGACCTTTTTTTTTTTTTTTACTTTGTACATTTTTAGAGGTTAAAGAGAGTCAAGAAAGTTGATACAGCTTTGGTGCAAAAAAAAAAGGTGAAAACATTCATTTCATGCCTCGAGGCAGCTAATAAAATGACAAGGAGTTTTGTCTTGCGATTCATGCATGAATCACTCTCTTTTGCAAGAAGTCTCTCTCTATTCACTCTGTTGCCGTCAAGCCAGTTTTTTTTCTTTTTTTGATTCATGAAACATCACGCCGCTTCCATCACGTCCCAACCCCTGGGAACTTGGAAACAACGGTTTTGTGTCAGCATTTGACCCCCAAGTATTCGCATTCTTGCCGTTTTAAAAGCGGCTTCTTTGTTGCGCCGCTGATGTCCACCATCCCTTCCTTCACAGGCTGTAGCAGCAAGTCTGCAGCGCCTGGAGCTATTGCTGATTATAGTGGTGCGGTTGAAGTTCATGGAGACAGGGGTTCTCATTCAGGGAGGCTCTCTATCACAGGGGAAGGGCTTGTAGAGAAGATCTCTGCTTGGAAATTAAAAGCATCTTATTTTGGTGGTATCTAAGCAGCAGATGTAATGAAGGACTAAATGGTTAGTCTATCTCACTTAGTCTTGTCAATACACTTTTGGCTCTATTGAATCTTTTCAAGAAGTCAATAGTGTGCCTTGGGGAAAAACGGATTGAAACACACACGTTGTTCACCACACAACAACGGTGAATCACACATTTAACTAAAATGTTCTGGTAATAGACATGAACTAGTAGTGATCATGGTATTACCGGCCAAAGATAATCTCCATTTTCCTTTAATCTCTTACCTTCCTGTTGTAATTATCTTTGAAACGACTATAACACAAACTCAGTTTTATTTTAATTTAACCTTTACCTGTTTAAAAAGCAATCAGAATGAAACGGCCTGCAGCATCTTTAATAGTAATAGTCTAATGAAAGTTGAAGGAATTTGGATTATTCCCATTTATTCATATCAGCACATCTTCTCAGCCTTTGTACAATTTTTAATGAACTCCAAAAAAGCTGCTGTTTTATGTGTTTCTAAAAAAATTTAGTTTTTCAGTTTTGATTCATATTAAACACGAATAAGATCAATGATTAATTGTGATTATTAAATTTAAAGTTAACTAAATCAGTAACTGATTAATCATTAACCAAAATATACAGACTCTTAAAAAAAAGGCAATTTTCTAAAACAACAAAAATATTTAGAGCAGCAGTTTAGCCAAAAATGTCCAAACAGTACATATATTTTGGATCTAAGGTGGAAAAAAAATAAAAACTGTAAACATGTTTTACCCAGAATTCAAGTGGGATAGCTTTGGCTCCATCTGGTTAAAGTTCTGTAAAAAAAATAAAATAAAATAAAATTCTTGTAAGCACTTCTTACTGTCCAGTTATTAATCACTTAATTAAAAAAATAATCAATTGTTTATCTCTACACTGTATTGCTGTTAAATTAAGCGGAAAGAGCTGAGCTGTTCACGTGTTGTATTTTAGCTGCAGATTCATCTTTTGCTACAAATGATCAAGTTTTCATTAAAGGAAGTTTATGTTATTACATTTTAGCAAAAAATAAATATTTTCTTATTTAAAAAAGATTTTAATTATTTTTTCTTTGCATCTTTTAATGTGTTTTTAATATTATATAAAAAAGGGTTAAATGAAAAATTGCCTGGTTAATCAATTACTAAAATAATAATTAGCTGTAGCCCTTGACAAAGAATCTAATTTGTCCTTATTTGACCAATTAGAAATTGAAGCTAATTGAGAGAAAAGTGGCTGATTTTCATCACTGACTAACTGATGGGTCCATCATGATTTAAAACATGAAAATCACTTGACATAAAACAATTGAGAATGATGGGGTGTTTTTTTTTTGGCACTAATGTACTACCGTAACACTTGTATATTGGTCTGAGGGAAAATATTCTGACTTCAAAGCTTGGCTGGCTGATTAGTGCTTCACTCAAATAAACAATTTCTGCTAAACTACCAGAACAAAGCAGATTATAAGAAATCTACTTTCATCCTCAAGTTGTAACACCTTTTGGCCACGTCTCAAAATAAACGACACTTTCCTCTGAACATTAGTAACGCTTATCCAGGGGGTTTGCACATTTAAAACAATTACCTAACATTTGAACATGCCAAAAATACAAGCAAGGGATAAACATTTGGGGTGATTGGTCACAAAGTAAGGAAAAAAATGAGATGTGTAGCTTGGGGAAGTAAAAAAAAAAAAAAGTTTGAACAAAGTACTAAAACAGCCAGCTTCATAAATTATAATCCCTTCTCCCCTTCCCATTTAAAAGCATCTTTGTTTTTTTCTTGCATTCTAGTCAGTGAACAGCTAAGGCTTCCTTTCTGGCTTAAGGGCATGTCTTTTCTAATGAGAAACTGCCAAAAAATAAAAAACAACACAATTTAGTGTGAGGAAATGTAATCCTCACAACAGCTTACTGTGACTTGAAACTGTCTCGTCACTTACAGGCAGCGGCAGAGTTTCCTCCCCGGTTCAGATTTGCAGGCCATGTTTCTTGGCTCGCGCCCTCCTTGTGGACGTGTTAGATGTTTTCTGATAAAGTACTCTTCGTCGCTGCTAAGTATTCAGCTGCCTCCTCTGCCAGACCCTACGAGGGGAGGTGAAGAGATGCTTGTCTTGTAATTGGATGCAAAACTTAATTTTTCTAATGGGACGTATTAGGAGGTCAGCAGCCTGTGCGCACCTGGAGTGAATTTCAAAGCAATGCATAACCCCCCTCAGGCGCCATTTACATTCAGGTTATGGTGCCTTTTTTTCCCTCTCGGTACAAAACAAGAAACAGGTGTTGTATGATTCCAGTTTAGTGATTTAATACAATTTAACAAGATCGTTTTTAAGTCTGCTAAATCTGTGGTTTGAGGAGGAAAAAAAAAATCAGAATAAGAAAGACGCCATAGGATCAAGTAAAAGATGCAGAAAAACTGAGATGTCGTGTTGTGATCCGCTGAAAAACAGACCGAAAATCTACTCAGAAGAACAGACCCCCAGGGTGCAGCAGCTGGGATTTTCTGCATTTCTTTTCTATTTTCTTTGGAGAGGAAATCTTAGGATTACCTGTCTCATTGTGGAGGACTTGCTGTAGCATGCTCACATAAACAAAGCCAACACGAATGACTACTCTGAACCGAGACGGCATCAGAGCCACGGTATGTTTTTATGAGCATGTTTACCCAGATAATATTATATTGTGGGTTTCAAAAAGAAAGATGAGTTTGTTCTCTGCTCAAGGCTGCATCTTTTATTCTTTCTTTATTTTTTTTTTTCCACATATTATGCTTGAATGAATCCGTTTCTTATTGAAATGTCTTGTAGTTAATGCATTTTCATATCTCAGGCCATTACATCTGCTGGTAGCAATGTTCGCTATATTAACAACAACTCAACACAATGTCAGCTTGAGCCTGTAAGAGTTTGTTTATATGTATATGTATCATTTTTTTATCTTTTATCCTCCCTATAGGGTACTTGGAATGATTCTGCTTTCCCTCGTGCATATTTGAGTATGCACGATACTTCTTTAGTTTTTAGTTGTAAATCTGTTTGGCAATCTGATGAAAACGGAACTATAAAAAGTAGAAGAGTGCCCACAAAAGGTCTGTGGCCCGGGGATCTAAGAAAATTATTTCTTGTATCATGTCTTAATCCAAACAGTATGTCCCTGTTTAATATTCTCATTTCCTGTTGAACCTAAAGCATTAAACACCACCCC
Source organism: Poecilia formosa (assembly GCF_000485575.1). Lineage (NCBI taxonomy): Eukaryota > Metazoa > Chordata > Actinopteri > Cyprinodontiformes > Poeciliidae > Poecilia > Poecilia formosa. The sequence continues at coordinate 2,281,983 of NW_006800002.1, forward strand.
CATACGGAGACTTGGAAGATTTGATGCAAGCTAATATCCCAACTTTGACTGTGTGGTGCAATACAGTGGTTTGAACACAGAGAGAGGAAAAAAGCATGTCTTTCATGTACTTATAAAAAGAGTCTGTGTGTTAACCACAGGTATTGACCCAATTCCTAACTGTTTCTGGAGGCCGAAACTGATACTGATGGTTTCTCCAAAAGATCCGCTTACTATCTGAGACAGTGCTTTAAGTCTAATACAGCGTTTATAAAGAAAATGTTGACTTAATATAAATAAGGAATCTGAAGGACAGATAGTCGACTTATATTTACATTTATCAGCAAGTAATGAGAGTTTTGGAATTTGCTGCCCAATAACTAGCTTGACAGAAACTCTTTCGAAGCAAAAATCTTGACCTTTTTGGTAGTAGCAAAAGTCTAGGTATTCAGAATAAACTGAGTCATACTGGCTCTGTACAAAATTACTTTGCCAGCCAACATTGCATTGACTCAGAAAATAGTTCAGTAATATTAATTTAATATCAATCTTTATCTGTAGAGCACTGTTCAAACACAAAGAGGGCAACGCAGTCAAAGAAGGTAAATGGGAAGCGACAAAAAACAAGCAAACCAAAAAGTTGTCATAAGCTAAATATGGCTAAAAAGAGAAAAGCAAAGAAAAATAGTCTGTTTTCAGAGGTGTGTGGTTAGAGGAACCGAGGAAACTTTAGCAACCTGCTGGAGTTAAAATGTTGGAGAAACACCTCAGGATTTCATTGTTGATGCATCACATCTTAGTCCTGGTGATTAATAGCAACTTTAAGCCATTCTCATCTTATTATGGATAAAAATGTCTAGAAACCTGTTTTAAGTGGAAGTAAATATGGAGAAATTAGGTGCATATGGGAAAGACTGTGAAACGTATAGCAACTCTGTCATGAAATGGTAATCTATTTTTGTTGTAACACTTCCATGTTTTCTTTTGCACATTTAATAATTTCCTTATAGTCTTGGACTAAAAGTTAAATGGTTTGTACACAGTTTCAAATTGGTAAAGTAATCATTAGCTGCAATAATTAGAAATTAACTCCTGTTTATCTGTCATGTTAGCCATTCTTCGCCTTCAGCCTGCTGAGATGAGCTAAACTTTATCAGTGTAGATTGTGAGTTTGCATATCTTAATCATGACATTTAAAAATGTTGAGAAGCATAAAAGGTAATGCTGCAATGGTGTTTAAACTATATTCAGAATAAAATGTAAGGCAAAATGCATTAGTCTGTAGGAGTATTGGTTTCTGCATCAATGACTGCCTGTCAGACCTAATATAGAAGCATAAAGAAGTTTCTCAAAACTAAAATGCCTGACACCATTAGTGTAGCCAGGTAAATGGCTTGTTTTATAATTTGTTGAACCTATAAGGTTCCAATCAGCAATACACTGTTTTCACCACTGCTTGGGCAGGTTTGCCTGACAATTAGTTAGCATCAAACAGAAAATGTCAATAAATAAACGATTTTATGAATTCAATGGAGTTTTGCGTACTTGTTGAGTCAGACAGGTTCAACAGTAAAGCTCCTTGCACTGGTTCTCCAAATCAATTTCTTCTCCTGCTCATATGTTGAATATTTGGCGCCACCTGCTGAGTGGGAGGTTTATCATCTGTATCGACACAGTCCAAGAGCTCCAAAAGGTCACCAGAGTGTGAACTGTGATTGGCTTGGGAAGCTCCAGTGAGCGGTGATGATGAAATTTACGTCACAGAGGCTTTGCCATAGGGCCGACAGATTGAGCAGACTGGGAGGAAACACGAAGTTGTCCTCATAAGTAGCTCTATAGTACAGCTTGTTGTCTCCACCTGGTGGGAAAAACAGCCAAATTGCAGCGTATTTTTACATTTTACAGAGCAAGTTCATGCCCTGTCGTTGTTTTCACGTGACTAAATATTTATGAAACTTTTAAACTTTACAAGAAGTCATTTCTTTACTTGTACTTTCTGAAATTGTTTCTTAATTAAATTGCAGTCCCAAATAAGCCTCTTCACTGATTTGCTGTTTCGCCCTTTTATATTAATCAGTCGCATTTGTTGCGTTTTAAAAGACTTTTCGAAAACGCCAATGAAACGATGCTGTTTTCAAATAAAAAGAAAATGCCAGCAGTTCTCCTCCATAAAATTCACACAAGGCACCCCTATTGAGTTTGTGGGTTCTCGTAAATACCTCAGCATTTTTATTGATGCAAGTCTTTCTTTAAACTACCCTGTTGAATATATTTGAAAGAAACCGAATCTTTGGCTGGCTTGTTCTTTTCTCTTCAGAAATAAATCATGTTTTTTCATTTAATGCCAGAAAACAGCTTGTTGCTGTGACCTTTTTACCTCTTATTGACTTTGGTGTCATTGTTTACATGAACGTCTCTGTTAGCTCTCCTCGCTTGTTTGATGCCGTTTGTGAGGTTTACAACAGGCTGTAAACACCTCACCATTATGCTCTGTATTCTCTGGTCAAATGGTCATCAGTTTCTTAAAGCAGACTTGTCTGTGGCAAACAGAAGTCAGTTCCTATGCTTTAAAAAAAAAGATTCTTATACAACAGCATGTGCAGCTGTTCAGTTAGACTCAAGCTAGGAATTTTAAGCTAAGGATAACTAAACATTTTGGGAAAATTTGCTCTCGTTTTGATAGTTTGGATTGCACATCTGGAGACTGAGATTTTAGCCTATTTTTCTTATCAATAGAGCTCAAGATCTGTCTTTTTCTGTTTCCTGATGACGTGGCCATTGCCTTCCACGCTATTTCGCTTGATTCTAATCTCGCTTGCAGTACAGTCTGGGATTTCTCCCTTTGACTTGGATTTGTCTGATAGAATCAATCAGCGATCCAAAGGAGAAGTTGTGAATGATGATGTTGATCTTCTGCTCTGTTATTGAATTGCAGTTTTAGCAGTGGCAGTGCGGGAAGTGAACAAAACCATTGAGTCTGTGTTCGCCACGCCCCCAAATATTAAATTAACATTAACAACCACCTTCGCAGAGGGGGACGGCTGTTTACAGGGCAAGCAGTTTTGGTCATAGCGTCAAACATACACCTAGCGCCAAACATTTTACCCAATTGATAAATGTTATCAATTGGGTAAAATGTTAAACTTCAACACAGTTCACACCTCTAGGAAGCAATCATTTCTCAATATCCAAGAGCCCAGATTCTCTGTATAAAGCCATTAACCTATGACCTTTGGCTGGTTTTTACTAGACTAGTTTTCTGATGCTGCCACCTCAATGAGCGTGGTATGTTAAGGGTGTTATTTTTCCACTATGCACCGTTTTATGCATGAAGGCTAAAAAGTTTAGTTTTTGTGTCATGTAGCCGAAGCGCCTTCCACTATGAGACTGGTGACAAACTGCAGAAGGGAATTCTATTAATTAATTAATTTCCAAACAATTCACCAATCTTGTCACCTTTCCATCAAGGCTAGGCTTTTGTAGTCCATGATAAATAGCTGTCCTGTGTCAAGAAAACTGGCATGGACTTGTGAGATCTCTCTAGGTACACGCAGAAAGCAGGGTAAAGGCCTGGGGAGTAACAATAATCTTGTATTGATTTAGGAATGATTAAAGAAATGAAATACAAAAGACATAGTAGTGTAATAGTTAAAATGATTGATGTATTGTAATCACAATGTCTGTAATGTATGACTGAAATGTATAATCTGTATTCATGATCTGCGGTAACAGTAACAACTTAGTTGTTATATACGATTTCAGATAATGGTAAAACAAATTGATTATGTTTTGAGTTAATTGTGTTTCATGGTACATTATAAAGAAGATTGCAGAGTTGAGCACAGGAAAATAAAAGAATGGAAAGTCACAAGCACTGAGCTGGCTGGGCGGGGTCCTCAGAACGAATTGCCAAAAAAGGTAATAACTACCAGATGGTCAACAGAAAAGAGAGAAGTGTTGCAAAGGAGTTGCAACAAACAAAAGAGG